>NW_003804489.1:55225-122520 GCF_000255335.2 Galendromus occidentalis
CTTCGTTGTTGAAAAAGCTGAGATTTATACCGGTGACCTATAGGCTCTCAAGCCATTGCGCGGATCGACGCCAATTTTGGTCAGATGGTCCACCGGGCTCTTTGGGAAGGTTCTTAAGGGGTCGTTGTCTGTCTGCGGTTCACCGTTCTGTTACAAAAAACAATTATTGCGTCCAATTGGTGCTTCGTCGTTGGATGTGAGTTTCAATTTACCGTTGCTGGGAACGGGTGGAACAAGGAGACAGCTAAATTAATAGAAAGGGGGTAAACGGGTGCCCGTTCAGATCGTGGCAAGTCAGGGGACTTTGCTCTCAAAGAAAATGTTGAGACAGAGAGAGCGGGAGGAAGGAGAAGCAAGGGGAAATCTTGGAAATGGAGGCAGTCGGGAGACTCATCAGACCCGGAAAAAAATTCTTCACCCGTTCTCGTAGAGTCTGGACATTGCACCGGTAGCCGATCCAAACCCGGAATAACTGAAGATAAACTTTAGCAGTTCGGCATTACGAGACTCCGTTTGGAACCCTTTAATCGTTCGCTCCTTTTCTCCCCCGTCCATCTCTTTTCAAGTGACGTGTTCCGTGGGCGTAAGTACCCTGATTTGTCAAAACGCGGACTCGTTTTTTTCTGATCCTCCCCCCGGCTCCGGGCTCCTCACGGTGCTGAGGATCTAAGCCAGACTAGATCTCTTCTGATTGCGCCCCATCCCCCGGGTCGGGCACCGAGTTTTTCCTCATCTCTACGCCGAACCGCTACAGGTTTCCGCGGACGAGATTGTCTCCATCAGTGCCCACGAGCTTCCGAAATACCGAGTCGCTTCCTCCACAAACACTTGTACTGCTTGATCTCGGGCTCGAGACTCAGACTGTCGGTCTTGGGACGAGACATTCGCGGCAGAGGAAGGAGGAGAGCCCATGAGGAGATTACAAATGTTTGTATCGTTCTAGATTCCCTCGCGCGCTGAAGAGGATTACTCCGTTATCTCTGCTTGATATATGGCCCCATAATAAAGATATAAAAGCGCCTAATGGCCACTGCTTGACTCATCGGGCTCTGGGTCGTGGTTTCGTTTGTGCTACTGGTTGCCATTCGGTTGGGTTTCGCCTGCGAGGCTTGTCGTTGCCACGGTGGGCGGGACCGTTGTCCGAACCCTTTTATCCGGTCGTTTTTCTCTTCGGAGCTCGGCGCGAGGCGATGTCTCCTCGTCTCGGAAAGGATCCAACTCATCAACGGAAAGGATCCAACTCATTCACGGAAACTCCAAGGGAACGGGGAAGGGGGAAATGGGAGACCGGTAAGTCTACTGACAAGTGTGTCTCTCATTGCAAAGCCCACGAGGTGCGGGTGCTTCCTCGCGGCGTAGTCGAGGTCGACAGAAACTGCCCTGGGTCGAAAACAATCATTCTTCGCATTCGCGACTGCTAGAGAAGGGGAGCATGGCCATGAGGCATAACTTTTGACGTGCTCATTTCGGATGCCCCCTCGGCAATGTTATTCTTGGCTCAAATAATGACAGTATCAACGTCGTAGGGGCCTGGTTTTCTCCCTCTGCTATGTTCTTTTCTGTGTTCCTCTTTCCTGGGACCGACGGTCGTCCACTCCCTCCTCGATGATCGCTGCTGGTGGCGCTAGTCGTTCCATTCTTCGTGACACCCCGCAGCCCGAAGCCACTGCCTAATTACAGGATCTTGGCTTTTCGGTCACGTCATAAGTTTAACGGCAGTTCGAGCTGAAGGAGGACAAGAGAGCGAACGGAAGTTGGAATGCCTACGATATCGTCGACCGGCACTGAATTCCCGGCCCTTCATTGTGCCGGGAAACTACGATGGCGGTCTTTGTGCGCCTTCTCGTCTGCTCATCGCGTTACTGCAAGAAGCCATCGATGTACTTATTCGCCGGGATGTCCCTGCTCTGCGGCAGATGTTTCCAACAATTCATAATTCACAAGGATGGAAAACACGCGAGCATCGCTATACATCCAGTTCTTGTGCTTGGCGAACGATCGGTTGGGACCGATGATTCCCTTGATCAGAGAGCGCCATTCTCTTGCACGGGAGGTCGTTCGAATTGATTGAGGCAGATAGTCACTTGAGCTTCTCTCGGTGGCCGACAGGGTTGCCATGTGGATCCATCCGAGCAGGTGCTGGATCGCCCCTTGGAAGAGATAGATGCCGACGACCCGGACGCAAGCGCCCAGGCGACGCTCTGTTAATCGACCGCCACGGTGACTAACGATTGATTTCTAGCGAGCCAGCGTAGATTAACGGAAATCGGTCGCAACCCGTCGGACTTCCATGCCCGATATCGACAGCTACCCCAACCCCCCTGCCCGTCCGCGGCGTTCTCCCGCGCCGCCTCGGCCCAAGAGCCACAATAAGGCAATGCCAACCAGGGGAGCGACTGCTCGATTTGTTTGTGCTAATTTGCAATTAGGATGCTCCGACGGACAGATCGTTCGCTCGATCATGTGGTTTCGCTCTCATTGGGGAGTGCTGTTCGGGTTTTGTCGGAACACGACAGGAGCGAGCGGGACAACCAGTCGGAACAGGAGACGAAGTTACGATGCCCCTCCCTTAAAACTGTCTGACTGAGATAGCGCGCCTGGGAGGGAGACGGAGGGGGGACGCCACGCACGCAGCCACCGCGGCACGCCTCACGAGAGGAGCACAACAAAGAGCTCGCGGTTAGTGCGTTCGAGTAGAGTTTATCCTCTCTCGCTTTTCTCTTGTCCCGGAACGTTCCCCCCGCCCCCCGTCGAACTCTCCAGACATGGCAACGGATGCTTGTCGCTGCTCGCATGTGCTCCGAGCGTCCGGTAGGTTCGCACGCCGTGGTGCGAACGAGCGTAGACTCGCAATGGGGCATGAATAAATTAAGCACGTCAACTGTAGCAGTGACTGTGTCTTGAAAAATACGAGCTCCGTACGGGGTACACGAGTGCGATAAGGTGCCTCATGTTCAACCACGGCGGTTGAGCGAAGAAAAATTGGAAACGGTAGGGTGGATACCGGGACCCGCGACAGATAACTGATTCCTCCAGCTCGAACGGGCTAGCGAAAGCCACGCTGGGAGGGCCTATATACTCCGAGATCGCTCATTCCCCGCACAGGTATTCCCGAAACGCCGTGAGGAATCATTATCGACTCTACTCGCTTTCGATCTTTGCAGAACACGATTAGTGAATGAGGACTGAATGCAGGAATCCTGGGGGGTGCGGGGCATGGAGGGGAGGGGGGGGGGAGAGGGTTCTCCCGGCGCTCGGAAGGCAGGTGTGTCGGGAGCAGTCCCCGGAAAAAAGGAGACCAGCTGGAGGATCAGCCAGGTAGTGAGTTGCCGGAGGATTTGGATTCCCGAGACTTGCGAAAGATGCATTGTCGGCACGGCGGCGGCGGCACTTCCGAAAGAGTGTACTCGGGAGATACACAGTAACTTGCTAATGAATGCGTTCGGGACCAGTTGGCTGTAGCGTCGGAGAAAAAGTGAAGGACTCGGTAGATCCGGGATCTGCTGCTCGGGAGGCCAATTGCGAGCGCACTACGCTACGGGCGTGACTCAGGTGCGTTCAACGCGTACTAAAGGTACGCGGGATAGGGGTGGATCGCTCGCAGAAAGTGAAGGGGTCGCAGATGCGTGGGAGGTACCATGTGGATCGTGTGCAGCGGCTGGCTCGTAGACATACAAACTCCGGTCCACGCGCAGTTGAATGAAACATCGAGCGTGCTTGAATACGAGTTTGAAGTGAGCTGCTGGATGGCGTCTGCTGCTCACGGACAAGCCGAATTTATGCTCAATATACGATTTCCATTCGAAAAGAGGCGGGGATGAAGGTCGTCATTAGCGATCGAGTCTCGTCGTTCCGCAGGAGAATACACAGCCATCTGAATATGAATGAACCGACCGCTTGGAGGATGTCACGATGATGAGAACCATCAAAAAGAAGTGGAATAGAATGCATTGGGGGCTCGGAAACGAGAAAAAGATCCGCCGCGATCTTTTGACGAGCGATGTATGCGTTTCGCAGGGTTTGTTTTTATACATTTTTCACGCATTCAATTTCCCACCATCTACGCCGCGCCAGATTCGGGTCCCTCGAGGCTTCGGACCACGAACCTCAGCTCCGGATCCTGTGACGATTTTCCGTCTATTCGAAATTTCGACGTGGCCGCCTTTGCTCTCCGTCTGCATCGTATTCATGGGATTTCACTAGGAAACTCGAAGAAAAACGACGCCTTGAGCGAGCCCGGCCATCAGACTCTTTGGGGAATCGTCGTGGACTCGAGTGTGTTCCGAGCGAGGAAAAATTCTTGCTTCGTCGTAGAACGGGGTCAGAGAATTCTTCCCATTTCAGTGGCAGAACCGCCGAGTCGGGAAGGAACACCGGCACGTGCGTGGCGACGACAGCCGTTCCCAGTTCGAGGTCCAGGACTTTAATTTCGAACAGCTACCCCGAGACTCTTCGCTAGGTCCCTGTCTCCACCCGGAGGTGAGTCACGGGACGGTCTCAGTCTGCCACTGAACGAACAAGGGAATTTCCCACGCAGGGAAATTCGGAATCAAAACTCAGACTTCCCCAATCCGATAGCTCATTGCACTTCCTTGAAACTCAAATCGTCGGAATAGCTTGTTCAAACACTTGTTATCCCGAAGGCTCTTTCTTTTTTCCAACGAAGGATCCCGTGAGCCGAGAATCCGTTCCTGGACTCAAAGTCAGCTCGGGGCAAAATTCTTCTCGGGACGAAACGCGTAGACGTGATTCTTGGAGCTTGCAGAAGCGAGGAAAATGTCTTTGTCATACTTCCGACCCGTCGCGATGGGTCGCTCGCGCCATGGACGGTGTAAATTGTTCATTGACAAACAGATCTCTTCCCCCTTACCCACGCTCGCGCCTTCGCCTCCCCCTCCTTCCCCATAACCAAACAGCCTTCTGCGAGTCGCTCCCAACTGCTCTCGAATTTCTGTCCGAGCCATTCCCGCAGAAAGTCTCGTCATTGCTGGCGAGTTCTCGTCGTTTTCCTCCGACTCTTTCCCCCTTCATCCGAGGTCGTCGCCTAGCAGAATTCCTATTCTTCCCGATGCTCATATTTTTATCGCATTTGAAAAGAGAAGGACGCGTCGCGTGACGGCGTGCAAGTAGCTGGCAGCTCGACGAGGAAAATATAGAAGTACACATTGAGTTTTTGCTGTTGGTATTCCTCTCGCTATTCCGAATACCGTCGACGACGGAACGACCCCTCTGAGTGAGTCCAAGGAAATAACACAAGCAGGAGGAAACGGAAAAGTCCCGCAGTCTTCGTTTGAAGGTTTCGCAAGAGACAAGGTGCGCTTGCTGTGCTGCCGCCTCCAAAGGCCATCGATCCGCTGGAGCCGGCAATCGATTCCCGTGTCGTCAATCTTGCGCGACTGCCGATGTCGCCGTCACCGGTGGACGTCGGCTACTTCGCTGCGAAATTTAGACTTAATGATAGCGGCGACGGCGACTCGTCGTCTCTAGGACTTCAGGAATCAGCGCGGTGCCAATGTCCTTTACCGAGAACAAAAGCCAAGCTATCCTCGATAACGAAGGCTCGTCCTTCCGAGGCGTCCTCGGTGAATTTGTGACCGCAGTGTCAATTAGTGCGCCTTCTCCTCTGCTCGATGCGAAATCATGAGTGTCTTCCTACTTGTTGTTATCGCGAGGAGCTCCCGCCGAGTTTTTTCTCTAGATTCGTCCGGGAGCCGATTTTCTTGAGCAGCTTCTGAATTCGAGAACTCGCGATCCTAATGATAAAGTACCGGGAACAGAGCAGCGATTCTCTTCGAAACATATCCCTTGGGAATTTTCCACGACTCCGAGAACCTTCCGGCCCGCGACCCTTGAACTCTCGCAGAATAGAATCAAGCAAGTCGACGCGGGGGCTGGATGGAGGAAAAGCCTTGACGGGGATCCGGATGCCTAATCTTGATAAAGTACCTCGGTCTCTGAGACGTATCTCCGGCAGACATTTAGCTATTGTGAGACTACCTATACGAGAAAAATCGTGAAACGCTTGATGAATTATTCTACGGAGTTACGGTAAGAAGGTTAGCGGGGGTCCGTTTTTGAGCGCGTTCACATTCTTCATTTCAGTCGTTTCCCCTCAGTGTGCTTCCGCCTCTATCGCTATGCAATTTTGCGCAATGATTTATTATCCACAGTCGAGCTTCTTAGCCCTTGGCTACGGAGCCGCGGCTCGAACCGCTGCTCGTGAGCAGTATCACTACAGAACCCTTCCAAGGCATATATCTTGCTGATGGCCCGGATTGTGAGACAGACAAGGAGACGGAACAAATAATATGAGAAGCGACTTGGCTCATTGGAGATCTCCGTCGATCCCACGGTCAGCTACGACCGACATCGGAGCATAGCGAAGATCGTCATCGCGCTCATTCCGTCGAGTCACAATCACGAATGGCATCTACGAGTTCGTTGCCACGGCCCAGAGGCTGGACGCGAGCTTAGCGTGAGGAGTCAGTTGCTCCATTCAGATACTTCTATTACCGCCGCTCATACGTTCATTTTCGCTGTCCCCCGAGGAGAGACCCATCTCTGGGAGACATTTTTCATGAGATGACCCGACCTTTCGGCGGAGCGGGAAAGGTCTACGACCGTCGGTAAGTGAACGCGCGGGCTCGGGTGACGCGTGGCAAGTGAGTACAAAGCCAGACACTTGGCCTGGCATACTGGCTGGCTGACTCTTCTCCTCGCGGACTTGTGCTTACCGTTCATTAATCTTCAGGGAAACGGCGCGTCATAACAGATTATCCGTGTGTACCATAACGCTGCCTGCCGTGAACACCTACGGTGGCGACAACTTAGAACCTCACAGACACCTTGCCAACACCGGAATTCGACGGATGACTCCGGCAGATATTTCCACTTCCTTCTCTCCGGTACTACTCGTCAGAACTCCCAATGATTCGCGCGCTAATCTACACAAATCAGGTCTTCATTGTCTATCATGTAACCGGACAGACAAAGGATTAACCCTCTGAGGGGCTGAGTATTCACGGTCCGGAGAAACAGGTGACGTACAAACGAGGAACGCCGGCCGGAAGACACGAAGACTCTTTCCCACTGTCGACGATTCCCGTTGTGCCCGTGCTCGGTTCGCAAGGCCCTCGCCCCGGCTCCTCTCCCGCGACGCATGCGCTTCCAAAGCACGTCAAGTCCACGTTGAGTCCCGAAGCTATTCGAGCTGACGCTTCTGGCTCGACAACTCCGGTCCGACCGAAGTTGCGTGTTTGTTCCAAAACTTCGACGGAGAATACCACGCCATTGGGCGGCTATCATCAATCGCGGGAATCCTTCGATGGGAACTCAGTTTCCCCCCCTAGAGATATCCGGAGTGTTGAGATTTGGATGGACGAGAGATACAAAACCCCCAATCATGAACTCGAGTCAAAAATAAATCTTCCCTCGATATTGTCCCGACCGTCACCGCGGAAAAACGGAACGGTCATCGGAAGGTCGTGCAGACGAACGTACAAGGGAAAAATCACGATGTGAAGGCAGCAGTCCTGATCTCAATTCACCTTGGAGCCTGAGTCATAGGACTCGTTCGCCACGCGGGAGGCTACAGCGACGGGTTTTCCTAAAACGTTTATGTCCGCGAAAGTCTCACGGCGTGGATGATTCCACGCGCAGCCCCGACTCTCGGTCGACCGAGTCGGCGACTGGCTTCAAACCCTCTTCCGTCGACCCCGTGCTCGCCATCCAGAAAACTCGCGAGTCACCGATCTCAGAATCCCAGCTCATCGATCAAGTCGGCGATCTAGCAATGAAGCTTGCTTTCAGAGTTCCGCGGATTTATTTTTACTGTGCTGACGCACTCTCAGTCAGACGAGGAATTGGGTCGTTACGCTTCTTCCGGACACGGAATCGACGGACCGCCGTCGAGGATCGATTCGACTCGAAAGAGCGTCGTTGTCAAGGAGCGCTTACCCCGTCGGAAAGTAACGAAAGACCACAATAGCTGGAAAGAGCAGAATACGACCGACCTCTACTCGCCTGGTCTACTTACTACTTTTCTTCGGTGTGCGACAGTTGTTGCCCTTGGTGTGTCCTTGCGCTCGCCGCCCTCCCCCTACCACCCTTCGAAAGGCACTCGGAACAAGGAACCATAGGCCGTCGCAGAGAGTTAAAGGAGGGGGGGGGCAAGGAGTTCGGTAGGCCTCACTGCACGGCAAAGTCCCGTGGAGGAGCGACGGTGACCCGACGCTTACCGGAGAGATTTGCACGGAATATTCCACCCATATACGAAAGACGCAGAGGAGAATTTCACTGGATGATTCGCCTCTGAGTTTGAGCCATACTTCGAGCCTGTTCAGGGGAATGAACCAAAAGATGGAGCATTGATCTGTGCATTGCGAATTTGTTCTACCATCCTGGAACTCCTGGATATTCCTCGACCTCTGCATGCCCCCTGGGTCCTGAACCCGCGAGAATTTCCGCGTTCGGACTTATTTCCGGACATCATGTCGAAATATTCTCATGAGACTGAGGGGCCAATACCACAGGGAGTTCCTGCGGCAGCGAGCGACCACGGGGCGGTCTGCGAAGGAGGTGACAAAATCTCGGAGTAGACCTTGCCTTTTCTTTTCATCACACTTCGCCGGATGCGAGTGAGCTCTCAGAGGTTCCTGACGCTTCAGTCTGTCGCTCGTGCATTCGTTCAACAGAAGCAAATCAATGCGCTTGGGAGTAAGACGCCACACGGAGCCCCGCAACTCCAATGCCGTTTTTCCGTCTTGCCTACACTTTCCCTGGAGACGTAGTTTCGGATCTAAGGAGCTGAAATCTGATTTTGTGTTTTCCCAGCAAGCAAGCAACCGAACGAACGAGCGAACGAACGAACGAGCTCTCAAGCAGTTCGCCAGTCGGCTGGCCGCACTAGCCTGCGGAACAGGATCTCTGGAGTCAGAAAAGGAAAAGAACCAACATTGTACACATGGTTCAGTCTTCGTCACACAAACGAATCGAATTTCGTTCGCAGTTGTCGTGCTGTGCTGCGTCGCTCGTCAGACCAGAATGCAACGCAAGCAATGCAGCGATTCCCCAACCGCATCGAGCGAATACGTACCATACCCTACCTACACATAAATGCGGACGACAGAGCCGTTGACGGGAATCGATCACATGGAAGAAAAGCCACAGAGAGCGCGATCCCTCATTCCTTATTCGAGCCAGTGGATGTCGGTCGAAGTCGAACCTGAATCGCGACGGATGATTTCGGAAGCCTTTGTGGTGTTCTCTCTCGGAAAAGAGTTGTATGTATTCTGTGTGAGTGAGTCATACAAATTACGCGGTGTCGTCGAATCGGATACTCGAGCCAAACACCGCAAGCGAACTCCGTCAGGACGGCAGAAAAGCGAGTCGATCAGTCTGTTTCTCGAGCGCAATTCGTGAATAATGGAAGAGTCGTCGAATGAGCGTCAACCATCAGAGTCGGCCCGTTTGAGGGGCTTCTCTTTAAAGGAAGGTGAACATAGAACGTAGACAGAGCTCTGATCGAATTAACAACGAGAACCTCACCTCCGGCAGAGCTCGTTCGACTTTCAATTTCTCCTTCGATCCGGAATGACTTTTGTCGATCGTGAGAGAATGATGAGGCTTGCGCGATGAAGAGAGGAAGATTCAGAAGTATGGGAGCAGTTGAGAGGGGTCTGAGGTGAGGAAACGGGGATCGGGGTGACATCACGGAATGGGGGAACCCCCTTCCCCCATTCATGGCTGGGTCCTGGTGGCTGTTCATGTGCGGGAAAGGGTCGCCTGCGGGTTATTCCTCTCTCGTTTGTTATTCAGTTGGTCTGCCGATCGAATCGACTGTTTGCCTCGTTCTTTTCTTCTTCACTCCGTTAACACCCTCGAGCAAATAACCCGGTCTGGGAGCTTCCTCAAAAGCATTCGAAGTCGTGACTTCTACTTTTAGTCCGGCCCCGAGAGTCTCTACTTCGAACTTACCTTGCTCACCGAGATCTCGAACCTCGGAGCGTGGGCGGGGAGCCAGACAACGTTGAGATGTGTTCATCGATGGAGTCGGACGTCATTCTCCCGAGTCAGCAGAATCGTCTGTAGCCTCCGCGGTGTCTCAACCCGGTGACCCTTGCCGTACTTTTGCTCGGAGCCGCTGTCTTGTAAGTCCATGAGCTGAGCAAGTCGTTCACATCTTGGGCGGTCATGAATCGTGGACTGTTGGCATTTGAAGAATGGGTTCGAGCCAGCTAGGCAGTGAGTTTCGGAGCAGAAGATCCTGTAAGCCGTCAACGAGACGTAAATGAATGGTTTGTCCGATATGGTCGACACCCTGATTCGTTCTTCTGTCTCTGCTCCTGCTGTGACCGCCGCCTTTGTCGTCGTCGTCGTCGTCACCGCCGCCGCTGTGTGAAAGGTACAACACAAAGGCGAAGTGACAGAGAACGGGAGTCAAGTCACGTTTTCAAAGACCTCCGACACTCCTGACTGAGGACCGCTGCGTCGCGCTGCCACGCCCGCAGTCCGTAAACGAACGTACACGTTTTCCCGGGTGGAAAACTCCGAACGAAAGTGGATGAGCTACCTACATACCGAGGCGGAGGAGCCTCGGGACGAAACGGCTGATAGATGAGTTGTTGACCGGACACGGCTGCTCCGGTCGCCGCCATCTCAGCCGTGGTAACCACAGAACGGGCGGTCGTTAGGGTGACGACGCAATCGGGAAGCGGCACGATGAGAGGTTCAACACGCGCGGGGAATTTCAAAAGAGTAAGCGAATTTAATCCGCTTAGTTACGGTGAAAGGAGTTGGCGAACACATCCCCTCTTGCCCGTTGTTGTCAGCTCAGGCAACCGGAACACGAACGAATGTCATCCTCCCCCCGAACATCGAGGCAGAGTTGCCACGAATACTACTTGGTCCCATCGAGTTGCAGCTCTCGCAGAGCATTGTGATTCTGACTCCCGATCCATGCTGGGAATCTCGTTTGGATAGAGCAAAGGGGTCCGCATGCGGACGGGAAGCCTCTATCAGATGGAACCGATAGAGGAAGAAGCCTTCGGCTCGCAATGTATTGATTCCGCAAGAGGAGGGGGGAATTCAGAGTTTTTTGTGGAGTGTCAATTCAAGCGATTGACGCTGAAATGTCTCGTTGCACAGGCGCCGCTCGCGTTGAAGAGTTGACGACTCGGTCGATTTGTGAACGGGTGGAGCGTCGCATGCAGTTTGACGAAGTTTTTACGACATCCGCCCACACCACCAGGGCCACGGCAGATCATCCGCGCGAGCAGAAGATCTGTGTAGCGTAGCAAGCCAAAGGTGTCAGTAGCCCGAATGTGCCCTCTCCTGTCGCTCTTCCGGCAGGATGTTCGAACGATGATCGAGCTCGAGCGAATCGTACCAACACAATGGCGGATGCCGAATACAGATGTCGTTCGGAAATGCAGCTCATATATTGACCGTATTAAGGGAACAGTTTCCGTTGTTCGAGCCGGGTCGAGCCGAAAAGCGATTTCTTCTCCGGAACGCTCTTTTCTGCTTCCCGCTCTGTAGAGGAGCCCCAGCCCATGGCCGCCGTCTACCTCCTCCGTGGAAAGGTCCTTCCGGATCGTCTTCAATCGAGTTTTTCCCTCCTGAGAATTTCCGCTATATCCGCCGCTCCACGTGATGGGCGGTCCGCCTAAATGCTCCAACGACGTTTCTTTCTAGTCTGGCACTAGCATTTCACCCAATGAACTCTTCCACAACTTTCATGCTTCAGACATTTTCTCGAGATTTCTTGGGATGTCGAAATTCCTGTAGCTCGGATGATCCCCTCCCTAAGCGGAGCTCGTCTGCCCGCTCCTTCTATTCATCTTCTCGGCCCTATTCGCCTCGTTATCCGCTCTCCCTTTCCAAATCGTTTCTCGCCCTTTTTGTTTCCGGGAAATCCTTCTGAACTCTTCCCTCCATCGATCCTGTTTTTATTCATGATCTCGTGAGCTCATTCACCCAATTTATTTTCCCACTTCTCGATCTAGCCCCCTTTCTTGCTGCATGCTCCAGTTCATCTGTTTTTTGTCAACCTCTCCCAGTCAAGTTCGTCGGCGGCAGTGAGAGAACTGAGCCTAGACTCGCACTGAGTCGAGGGAGCTCGCGCGTTCGGCCGCACATCCCGCTGACAGTTCAAGGCTTTGTTCTTGGCGTCGCCGCCGTCTTCCGAGTCTGTTGGGATTTGTTACAGAATAGTTCACTTCTAGCTTTATGAATACAAATTAGTTGCTGCGAGCACACCCTCAGACGGAGATTTAGCATCGAGACACGCATATGAATGTTTCTCCGCTTCCGCTGAGACGACGAGGATTTGCTGCTGTCGCTTCTATTTTCCGACAGTCAGCGCTCGGCGACCCCACAAAAGTGGACGACCTCCCCATTGACGTCGAATCCGCTCCGTGATGCGCGAGAGTATATGGCTTCTCGCAGCGGACGGAAGACGAGAAAGAGCTACATTCATCAAGCGAAACTTTCGCGCTCGGAATGATTCCTCGGTTATTTTCCGCTAAAAGAGGATTGATTGTTCTTCTCAGACGTTTCATCTTGAGCTCACGGGGCAATCCAATGCAAAGCCGATGGCCGAGACAGAGACGGCATCGTCGGAGGAAACTTCCCAGGATACTTCTCCCACCGAGGAAATGCCAACAGATGGTTTCTATGATATTGTACGCCTACCAGAACCTCGGCTGTATCGACTGAGGCCGAGGTCGGCAAGGCTGTGATTAGCCCCGGCGGAGAATGGTCGACGGGAAAGAGCGACTACAATCATCCAACACAGACGTTTCCTCTTTGACTTCTCGTTCGTGGAGAACTCGGAATTCGCTGCTCACTGAGCCGGCATCGCCGTTTCTGCAGCCGTCGTCCGTCACTGTGTCGTCGCGCACGACGATGCATCTAGACGAGCGGAGAAAAAACAAAGGAACAAACAAATACGGACTCTGACTTTTGAGGTCGGCTGCGTTCGACGAGACGGAGACGGGCCCGCTCAATCGTTCGTGGGTTTTCTGTTCGAGGTTTTTTTTCCTTGTCCTCGCCATCGGCAGAGCCCGCAGCGTGCGCAAAGGTCGAGACAAAGACGGCTTTTGAATTCACTACTCGCTGAGTTTACAACACGCTTTTTAGGCTCCACGTCACAAGATGTCCTGAGCCATAAAAATGGTTCTGAGCTCGTTTTTATATTGAACCGCAAGCATGTACCTTTGTGCCGGGCCGGACCGTGGTTCTCTTTATTCTTCTCTCA
Source organism: Galendromus occidentalis (assembly GCF_000255335.2). Taxonomy (NCBI): domain Eukaryota; kingdom Metazoa; phylum Arthropoda; class Arachnida; order Mesostigmata; family Phytoseiidae; genus Galendromus; species Galendromus occidentalis. The sequence goes on from NW_003804489.1 coordinate 68,484, forward strand.
TGGTGTTTCCTCGCCGCGTCGCCTCTCCTGGCTCCTCGGTACGTAACAACATCATGAACATCAACATGATAGTCATCATCATCATCACCATAATCGTTACATGAACTGTTAGTGTGCGGTGGGAATTTACGTTGGTGAATGCTAGACGAGCGAGTCTTTTGTCTAGACCGGTTATCTTGCCCGCGAAATAGAATATGAACAACTCCGCAAGCTCCGTGGACGCCTGGATGATTAAAGCGCACCGCAGAATTTATTCACGCGAGGAAGAGTCCGGCGCCCACCGCTCTGATGGTGGGTCCATGACATCCGGGAATATTTTCCCTCATATCGTCGACCGTCTCTGTGGACTCGGAGTCTGTCTCCGGAGTGAGGGACGATCCGCGCTTTCATTGCGACAAAACGTCTACCTCCCCGGAACAACCGATGCGGAATCCATTTATCCGTATGAGGCCTCTCTCTCATTGATATCTGCGAACAGACCCTCAGCCTCCTCCGAAATGAATAACGAACTTTATTCCTCCCCAACCGCATGAGGCTTTTCTCTCGTTCCGGAATTATGACCTTTCCGAACGACTCGAGTTCTTCCACCGGACATTGCGCCACCCCCCTCATCTTCCCTCGCGCCGCCCTGCCACCTTGACGCAATCCTATACTTTGTGTCTTGTCGAGATCCCCATTACGATGAATGATGAAAAATGAAGGTGAGTGGAACGACCGTATAGAAGATGTAATGCTCGGCTTCCGACCCGTCGAACATTGTTCCGAATGCTGCTCGGATTGTTATTGGAACGGATCGTCGTCAGACGCAGCTGTCGTTCGACAAGTCGATGGGAGGAATAGAGAGACCTTTTGAACATATCATGGCGTTGCTCTTGACTTGGAATCTCATTCAGGTTGCAGATGCCCATCCATGAAGGACGACAGCGTTGGAGAGACTCGAAGCCCGTGGAGCTGGGCGAGCACGTGAGCTAATTGAAGACCAGCTGATGGCAGCTCTACCATCCATGTCACGACGACGACGACGGGTCGAGGCGCCAAGAGAGGAGATTCGAGCAATTCGCTGGTGGATATGATCGAAGCCGACGAACTACCTAATTGAAATCTATCGATGATTTATGTGTGTATATAGGCGATGGGCTCGGAGCTGATTAAAATTCTGTCGCCTCCGCCGTCCCGAGCTGCGACTCCTCTCTCGGGATTCGATATCGTTTTTATTCATCTAATGAGAAGGTCTTGTTTTCTGCCCGCAGGGAGGAGCCCCCGGCTCCGGATGGAAATATATCGAAAGAATAAGGAAAGTAATACGATGCAGCACATTGCGGCAAGAAATTCGATACCGACCGAGAAACCATACGGCTTCGCGGACTATAATTGGAAAAGTCGGTATTCAAGAGCAGAGAGGTCACGGAGCGCTCAGCTGGAAGAACCTATACTGCCCTCAGAGCTGGATACATTTCTATCCGTTTTCCCGGGGTTTGAGATCCTCCGTATCTTCTCTTTCGAGGACTTGAGCAGCTTCTCCGTCATGGGACGAGAGTTGCAAAAGCTCGAGAAATCTCGTCCGCTCCGAAATGAGGTGTAGATAACTTGGACGTAGCATGAGCTGGCAACGACTGCCAAACGAACCAGTGAACGACCAGTACCGTTGTCCAATCGGGTGATGGGCCCGGAATGGCAGGCATCAAGGAGATGAACTGAAAGAGGAAACGGCACAAAGAGGAGCAAGGGACTCGCCTCTGGTTCGGGTGGCGACCAAACGCTGGCGCCAGCGCTGTTGTGCAGAGAAATCAAAGCTTAAAACTCGTTGCAGCATAGCCGGCACAGCACGCTTGCCACATAATGCGGCGCCGTCTACCCGCTGCACTCACCACAGTCACTGACTGCGATACGGAACAACGAACAAACGTACGAATGAACGCTGAGGAGCCTGAGGGGAGAGAATGAGAGGGGTTGAGCGCATTTTTTCTCCTCTAGATGCACGAGACCCTCTACGAAACTGCGTTTACCGGACTCCCTTGAGATTACTCGAGCAACGAACACAGGAAAGAAAGACGGGGAAAAAAGAAGAATAAAAAAAAGAAGAGAAGAAGCAACGGCTCGGCGATACAATGAGAGCCTGAGTAGCTTTTATATTCGAAGCTATTTTCCTTCTCACCCACCGCACATACCGACCATCACCGACCCGACCCCACCCCCCTCCCCCACCTTACAGCCTAGCGAGCGAGATACCTAGCCGACCTTGAGGCCGATCTCGCGGTCGCAACCCTTAACTCCGCTGCTCTCTGCAACGACCGAGAAACCCTTATTCTCTGAGATCGTTCTTTCGTCAGCTTTTTCCTCCCAGTCGTCCGGCGAGCGGACGCTGTAAAGGCCAACAGGCAACAAGAGCCGTGACCTCGGGAAGCCGTGTCAGCACAGTTCTCTCGCTCGCGAAGAGCGAGTGGGTGGGTAGGGCTCTGTTGGCGTTTCGACATGTCATTCATGGGACGAACAGAGTCACCCTCAAGTGCGGATATCAGCGGTCGCCAAGATTTCCACGAAGACTATTATGAGCGGTAAGACCGGATGTAGCCACGACGCTCCCGCCTGAAGTCGAGACGTGCATGTTCGCATGTGTTCCACGAAACCATCGATTGCTGGCGGGCATCAACGACCAAATTGATTGATGGGAGAGTCATCTGCGTAAATCGAGATGAGCTCCACGATGAGAATCTCACGAGAAAATCTATAAGTCAGTCACTTAGAGAATCGGATGACGAGTTTCGGTCGCTGCCGCGTTGAGCGACTAAGAGATTTCTCCCATTAATGAGAGCCTAATGGAGTATGAAAAGAGTTGGTGATGTTCACAACCGAAGACTCCGGCGACTTTGACGACGTCGGCAAATGCGACGAATAGAATCTGAATGATGAACGTCAAGTCGAGGATTCCTCCTCGAACAGCCGGATCCGACACTACGCGATGTCGTCCTTGATATTATGCATGTAGCGGCCCGATTTCGTTGTTAGCTTTTGCTATTAGACGGAGCGAGCCCACCGACTGGAGTTTATTAAGTCGCCCCCCCCGCTGTATTGGTTAAAGCTACTGAATTACGAACAGCATTGCCCCATCGGACCGATCCCTGGACCCCCGCCAGCGACTCCTGATTCTGCTCCGAGTCTTGATTCTCCTTCGCCGTCCCTCTCGGACATCTTCTCGTGCGATCCGAGCCTCTGGCTTCCGCTCTCGATCCTCTCTGCAAAGCGGAACTGGGAAGAGCTCCAGTCTAGCGAACGACAACGGCAAGAACGTCGCTGCTCTGATTTCAGTCCTTTTCTGTTCTTATTTGTCTGATAGCGGCCTCCGACAACATCTCCTCGCAGCAAACAACGATCGGTGGCGGCGACGGCAGCGACGGCACAACGATATAGGAAACGAGCAGCTGAGAATGGGGCTGCGAGGAATTCGGGGTTTTTATAGCCGTAATAACGATAATGTATTAAGTTAGTCCGCAGGAGCATCGCTCGCGTTTCTCCGTCACGTGTAAACGAATCAATGACAATCAGTCCCATCAATTTCTTGCGTCCATCACCCTGCGACGGCGGTTCCCAGCTGATGGGAATAAATAACGCCTAATTGTAAGCGATCTCTGCCGCCTGCGCCGCTCCGGCATTCTCGGAGAGCTCAAGAAAGAGAATATTTTCGAATGTTCTTCGCCTGATGCTGATTTTCTGTCTTCGCACCCCCTCCGCGGAACCGGTGCTTGTATGGATTCGATTGCTCCTCTGAACCGTCCTCCAAGAACATTGCTCCGATTGGGCTTCTCAACGGAGTGAGAGCAAAATCCTGCGAGGGCCGTATCTGTCATCAGTTCACGTTCGTGATGAAAGTCTCGTCTCAGCTTTTCGACCTTCAGACTTGACCTGTCCCGCGTCCGTCTAGATGATTACGGAGTCTTTTCAACGTCAGTGAGTTATCCCATGATCTTGAGATCCTTCCGCACTCCGAGTATTTCCCCGATGGGGAGCTGCTCTCGGAGGAATGATTGTTTTCGATGAGACCAGCTACGGCCCTCGGTAGGGAGAAGTCACTTCAGACGTAAGTGCTTTCAAGAGGGAGCAGTTCAGATTTCGAGGAGCAGCCCGCTGATTCCCTCCTCGAGGCGAGCACTCCGACGTCGAAGGGCTTCGCTAGGCTGTCGACGGCATCTTCCGGTGTCACATCGAAGACGCGTAATCTCCTCTGATAGAGACGTGATCGATCAGCGCCCAACTCCGAGACGAAATATTCAGGAGAGGCGACGAGAACGAATAATAATAATGACGAATATCTCATCCCGCATAAGTCTCGCGAAGATCCACGGCGCCTGCCTTGAGAGAACCTTCGCAGCGGGAAAACAAAAGCTTTCCTCAGAGTTTTTGAGACGTCCTTCTGGGCCGCAAGTCGAGCGAGACGCATTATCCCACATTGCGTCGGTCTGTTCGTCTCGGTGACCGTCCCCACAGCTTGTCCCGCCGGGCTTGATCACCGGCTGGGGAACGGGAGTGCGGCTGGCTACATCACAATCATAATTGTGGAACGGCATCCCCTTGCAGGTGTTGCATCCATCGCGGGCATACCTTGCAAGGCTGTGTGGGTGGGTGCTGCTACTGCTACAGCCGCCGCAACGTGGGAGCAACCACGCGTCAACGTTGTACCCATTAATAAGCTTGCTCGTGCATCTGTGCGTCGTCCCGCCCGCTCTCTGTCTCGACGTTCTTGTCTTGACTGAAGCTCGGCGGCTGGCTTGTACCCTCATTGAGAAGGCCGGCTCTCTAAAGGCCTGTCGGACGGACGGCCGCGTGAACGCTCCGGATGCTCGTATTAATATCGTTAATATGAGCAGCATGAATCATCACTGAATCCGTGGGCTGCGGCGCCACCACCCACGCCAGGCGTTTCTTGGAGACGAATTTATCGCTTCATGAATAAAAAGCCACGGAGCACCTGCATGCAAGAAACGTGACAGAGAGCAGCGGAGAAGCTGATCAGAGAGTAGACGAACAACGTTAGCCTAATGATATTCATATCGCCATCCAGCAAAGTGCTGATGAGGGACATCGAATATTTGTCTATCAGGGAAAAGTTCCGACTGGTGGAATTCCAATTTTCCCCTTCAATTCACGGCGTCGAGTATGCCCGGGATGCGCCACGAGGATAACGCGTATTCTGATTTTCAGGATCCGCATACCCTCGTATACCTCGCATAAGCTAGTTCGATAACATTTTCTTTCTTCCTCCCTTTGGCTCCAGCTGTGCATCTGGGTCCCGGTTGACGCTGAGAACGAGCCGTCCCGGTTGTTCGCATATCCCGACCCCCTGTGACCTTGGTTCGCTGTTCGAGTTCACGTCTTTCTCTTCGGAGGCTCAGGGGTGTCATTACGACATAATAAGAGGGACAGAAGCGAGCTATCGACACCCCCCAACCTCCGTTCTTCTATACGTACCCCCCGACAGTCGCTATACATGCAGCGACGGCGAGGATGATGATCACGGGTAGCGATCGAGATTCCGTTGTCGATGATGATGTTGGAGTCAATAATGGTCCGATCGGAACCAGGAGTCAAACGGAGCAGCCAGCGAGCGGCATGAGAGCCAGTTGATCGCCGGTGGAAGGGCCGCGGAAAGCATATGCGAGTGACGCGAATGATTGATAAATGGTGGGAGCATGTCCATGTATTTTCCGATCGCCTTGTCCCCTCAAGAGGTCTAAGCCGGGCTCCAGGTATGTTCAGCGTTTACTATTCCTCTCACAGGCGTGCCCCATCATCCATCTGCGAAATCGACAAGCCCCCGTTCCTCCGAAGAATGAGGTTTTCTTGACCATTCTCCATCCTCCAAACCTCGTTGCGGGTACTTGTTGAGGTCGAGCAAACCTCGACAGTCCACCCCTCCCACTCTCGCTGTTCCACTCTTCTTCCACTCTCTAAGTATTCGTCTGGAGACCGTCGGGAGTAGCTCACTGGAATGAGTCCGATTGACTAACTAGATGACGGTGAGACACTCGCAGCTTGGCTGGATCACTATGTGTGGGAAAGAGGAATTCAAGCGGAGGTACGAACGAACAAATGGAGACATCTCTCGGGAAATTCAACAAACTCGCCATCCAGCACTCCCGCGAACCAGAGACTCGGAGAATGAGGGACCCGCTCGCCACTTCTGTGAAATACTCCTGGGTACAATCGGGCTGCCCCTGCAATAATCCGCGCTCCCCCTGAGGCAGCGCCGAGGAGACTCAATATGCGCGAATGTTCGAGCGATTGGATGAACAACGAGGAAAAAGCTGGAGAATGGGCTGTCCGTCGGTGAGGGGGATCAGAGGGAAAATGGGAAACTGCTCCCCAAAGCGAGCAAGAGTACAACACACAGACTCCAGCTCCTTCCACCGATCGCAGGTTCCGAAAAAGCTCATTGTCAGTCCGTGCCGATCTGATTTCAACCCCAGGTCCTGGCCGGTTTCAGTCATCGAACTCAATTCGGTCCTGACCGAAATCCGGACCAGTTTCGATCTTGCCAAACACGATCTGCCGCGAAGAATTCTTGTGAGCTCGGAGAATCAATCTCGGATTCGCTTTGAGAAATGAATTTTCCATAGATTGGATGATGCATGCCGGTTCGACGATCGCGAGACGAGGTTCGAGGCGAGCGAGAACTCGAGCTCCGAGTTTTCACGACAGGCGGAAGTGAAAATTCATCAATGAGAGCAGCGTAAAGACAAAGGAATATTTCGGGAACTCATCCTTCCCGCTCCTTACAGCAACAATATCAGTGGTAGCGAAGGATATTTTTTCCTTTTACAATTAGAGACGGTCCATGGGCTACATGATTAAATCGATCCATGCGGATAGATTTCGTTCTCTTTCCCCTTGAAAGTTCCTAATCACTCCTCGCCACCATCTTCGACCAGCTCGCGGAATTTTCGCAGAATCCTACCCACTAGTTTCAGACTCTTGACAGACGAGTCCATCTGGATGAGGGAAATCTCAGCAGGTAGCCACCGATGAATGGAAGAATGAGGAACTCCAACTGGCGTCCGGCTGAATTGTCCTTCCTGAGACCAACGTGAGCGGGCAACCGCAGAAAGTTGCAGCTTTCGTTCCCGGGCGAAAGACGCGGCGGGGAACGCCGCAGCTACTGGAATGGAGACCAAGGGAGCAGTTTTGGTTTGATTATCATCGACTGTCTTTGTTGTTGTTTCTTTGGCACTCGAAGGACGCTGAAAGCCGCCTGGCTTTTCGGGACTCGCACCGCTCCACCCCCCACGCGTCCGTTGATTGTGCCTTGACCCTGCGTTCGCGGTGGCTGGATCTCGGCCATACAAATCTTTTGTCTGTGTTCGGTTCATCCTTTATTCCTCACTCTTCCTCTCCTCCTCATCTGGTCATATAACGGCTAGGTGCAAGAGGAATCTTCTCTGTGTCATAAAACGTTTTTCGGATGAAACCTCCGCTACTCCATCTTAGCGGAACAGCAACCATAACGTCAGGAAGAATGCGTGCCGGAACAGCCAGGTACGTTGGTAAGCGAGCCGTTGGCCGAGCTCGTCAGAGAGAGGGTTCGGGTATTACCTAAAAGAGGTTCCTGTTGAAGGGTTTCCCGCGAGCGATAAGACGGCGTGCCATGAATCCCCGTTCTTCTGACATGAGTGAAATCTGTTCCCGTCTACCATCGCTTCTCGACACTGTGTGCTGAGGAGAATGCTTGCGAAGCTGACCTAGGGTGGGCGACAGGAATTTCCCGAGCCTCCGTTGCAGGATTGTTGATCGATCGTCGGAATTCAACTCAGTTCGAACGCACGAACCGGCGAGGCTCCATGTTTTCCGCGACAGAATCTGATGCTTCACTCCAGAGAAAAAGTCACGATCGACAACGGAGCGACGAAGACGAGCAGACCACGCGACAGCACCCCACTCTCCACTGACTGAGCGAGCAAAAACTATACCAACTACACCAACGGAGGGAGCAACCGTTTACAAAACGGGCGAGGGAGAGTGCGCGAGCGAGAGAGCGAGCAGGCGCGCCACGACGAATGTCCGCGTCAACGGAAGCGGAAATGTTTGCGAGATAGAGAAAACTCCATCACAAGACCCGCATTCCCGGTCGCAGTTTTTCCCTTTTGATTCTACGATGCTTCCCACACCAGACTTCGACGCATCGTTCTTTTTAAGAGCCCGTTTCGTACTTCCTGATCGCTGCCGAATTACGCCAGATATTCCTTGGCAGAGCGAATGAGGGTCGGAAGAGGGCGGTTCATGAGTTCTGGAGTACATATTAATCCTTTTGGGGCCGGCCGTTCTCCTTTTCAGCGCAAGAATCGGCGGGGAGGCACGAGGGGAGATTTAACGTAGAGCACATGCCGAAATTTGAGCGAATGAAAATGATGATAGCAGCAGCAACGAGAAAGAGAACAACAACGACACTACCGAATCTCGGAAGTGATAAAACGACGTAAACGACGCGTAACCGCGCCGCTCTGTCTTCGGCCCCTCCACGGCTGGCGGCCGGCTCCCTCTCAGCCTTGCTCGTCCTGAGGGGTTGAACGCGCCCGAAGAATCGGGGACGACGACGACGTTGAACAACAACTCATTCATGTGTCTTCCAGTCGGGGTAGTCTCGAGGCATTGTCGCAGATTATTATCTCTTTGATCACTCGCTCGAGGACGAGCGTGGAATAGATCCTCCGCAAGAGATCTTGCAAATCCAACCGAATAGATCATCAGCCGATAGTTGAGCTCGCTGTCGGTCGCTAGAAAAGCCGCTCCTCTCATGTTTTAGGTCGGCAGCTGCTGCACTCTCGAGGCAAATTATCGAGAATGATAGACGGGCTAAATGACCTCAGAAAAAATATTATTCCCGGCAGTTGACATCCTGGCGTTGAAGTCCGACTTGGATGCTCGAACGCGAATGATCAGAGGATCGGTGAAGGGACGATGGAGAAGCATCGAGCTGATGTCGAGGCTCCGCAGTGCATCCGACATTGCAAACATCTGGGATTCCGTCGCTCAGATCCTTTTCGGACGAGGAGATAACCGAGCTCCCCATAAATCGGGAACCCGAAGACGACGTCATGTCGTGCCCCGGTGTCCTCGTGCGAGAGGCGCATTGCACGCGAAAGTGTGTGTTTGAGCGTCGGAAGGGGAGCGGAAACATTCTTTTATGACAAGGAGGACATTTTCTTTGATTCCTTCGTCATCTTCCGATGACGAGGAAAGGACTGTCCGACCGACCAGCCAAGGGGGCTCCGACGGAAAAAAGCAACGCCGAGTCGGGGGAGACTTTGGGTATGGGGAAGCCGAGGAATCGAGGCCGGGGCTGCGAGATTAGAGGGGAGAGGACACGAGTAAAAAATCGGGTTGAAGCGACGCGAAGGATAAGCAGCGAGTTGACGGGATTGAGGGCGAGGATGCACGCTTGGCGAACCGAGAATCTGGCTAGGCGCCAACAAGCGCCAAACGGAGGCTAAGCTAAGGCCATTCCATTTCATTGAAACACCCCTCGGGCCTGCTCCCTCCCCCGAGTTGTTGTTCCTGCACCAGCGAGCCTCTTTCCGGCGTATTCTCTGAACATCTTCCCTACGAGACTCGTCAACGGCTGCTTCGCTGCTAGGAATCCGTATATTCCGTAGGTAATCGTTGCCCTGCTTCATTTAACTGCCACCTGGAGTCTCGAGTGCTCCAAGTTCTTCCGAAAGCCGCTCCGTCCTCGATCCCCTCTCCCTCAGTTCCATTCACCTCTCGCATTCGAGCCACGAGCACATGTGCTGCGTCGGAATCCGGGAACGCTTGCTGCTCAACCTGATATGCGCCAGGGAAGCGCTTTGAAGGAACACGCTTCATTCTACGGTGGAGGGACAATATGAGGAGAGGAAGCTCGTGAACGACAGTGAAGCCGAGGGAGACGGAAAGACACGGACAGATAGGAGGAACGTGGAGATACACAAAGCTCCAATGGGAGCCCCAACAGTATGAAGGCTCCAGGAAAAACACGACTCAAATTCTCCCTTTCTCCTTTTCCTCACGGAAACCACGGAGTGAGCAGTCAGCACTCCCAGAGAAGGATACCGACGTTTCCACATTTCAAATCTTCTTGAAGAGGATATCAAGTACGTAGTTGAAAAATGACCGCGCCGGTGACAGACGACTTCCCTGCTGATGCCTGTGATAGGGTTTCTAAGCCCGATTTTAGGCCCTCTGCTCCAAGGACGAAGAGTTCCCCGTCCAATTGGATGTGGAGTTGAACTTGGGCTTCTCCTCCTCGACTCGTTCGTGATGATAACGCTGTCGGTGAGAGGCAGAGATGAGTGAGAGTTCAGAGGGACAACACTCTTTAAGAAGATGAGGTCAAGCGGGCTGAGGCGACGACCCCGCGGATTTTGACATGAGACCTCCTCAGTGAGACGATCACGAAATAGACGTCGGAGAGACTTCCTCAAGGATAGCGAGGAGTATGGAGCAGAGTTTTGATCCCAATCCCTGGATTCCATGCACGAGTAGAATTACAAGGATCGCTCTCGCTCTGAATGGAATCGTCGACCCACACGGGAATTCAGGGCAGGGAGAGGTGTTGGAAACGTGCGTCGGGGAGACGTGAGTGAATTCTCACTTGCTGCTCGCTCATGAAGATCTAAGCTCTTTGAAGTGATGCGCTAGCTACGCATGGCGTGGGCCGAGACGGAAAAACGGTTGCGGGTTGATTTATTCGTCGGTTGGCTCCTCGCTTCTATCCCCTCCCGACATTTCCCTTCCTGAGGATACTCACAAAATGAGAGCTCACTCCCTCCTCGCGTGGGTAGGCTCCCTTCTTCGTACAAAGGAGGAGCTCACGACGGGGAAGATGGCCGCTCCCATTTCGGGGAAAACGGAGCAATTTGCGGCACGGGAAAACATCGAAAATTGTCTGGCAGATTTATCGCCGCCTTTTATGAGCTCTGTGACTCCTGACTGTAATGGTTCTTCAGCTTCTTTGAAATGTCCAGAATGTCCTGTCCCCTTGGTGTGCGAAGCCCGAGGCGAAAATTTAGATCGCTCTGTTCGGAACGCTCCCGCCAGTGAGAGAATCGCTCGGACCGAGCACGGTCCAAATCTTTCAGAATTATCCTGGAGGAGCCCGCTGCAAGATGCGAAGTGCTCATATTCTCACCGTCCAAGGACTCAGCCGCTAGCCTGTCATGTCTGGCTAGTCAACCTAGGACGAACGCCGGGAGAGACGCGAATTAGCCGCGAAGATGATGAGCCAGACATCGAAAGGGCTGTCTCGAACGACTTATCGCAATTGTAGCGGGTTCCGTTTTAGGAACGATGCATGAGATCCATCGAGTCGAGAGCCGACTCGGGGAACGGATGCACTTGGATTTCGCAAATGCGCTTGTGTCTCAGAACTTCGAGGTGGGCGGGAGGGAGATTTCCCTGGCCGTAGAACGTCTGGAAATTCGGGGACCGACCGCACGATAATGGATCTGACTCCGAGATGAGAGCTCTCCGTTCGACAACGTATCCCCAAAATACATCCTACGCTGATGCTGATGGAGGTTACGAAAGACGTAGGAGGGTAATGTCGACTACGAAGGATGTTCGTGGAGATGTTTCGGATTGTCAACATAGACTCGATACGAATCGATGACAGCGGATGATCTCCACCAGCTGAAAAATGAGTTCGTACATTGTGGCCTCGTTCGTACATATTCTGAGAGCGATCCCGGAGCGCCATCTGAAGAGTATGAGAGACGTGAGACTCGCTTCTGCTCCATTGGAAACGGAAAAAGCCCCAAACGTTCCATTTTGACGTACAAGGCAAGCTGAGTCGCTGACTGCCATGGAATGTGCCCAGAGAAGCGCTCGGGAGTCTTCGTTGAAATGAAACAAAATATCATGAATCTGGATTGACGATGCTCAATTTCCACCTGTTCTCTCCTGAATGCAACAATTGGAGGAGGACAAGCCACAGAGAGTTTACTTCCGTGCGACGACGCAAAACGCTTCCGGATTGTGTTTTTTCCTGTGACTTTTGTGTCCATCAGCTCGCCAGCTCGTTTCGCTCAGCTAGCTTTCGTCCCGTGAGTCTCCAGCTGGAATTTCGTGGATACGAACTATGGCGGCAAGATGCTGGCAGTAACGATCCCCAAGTTCCGATAAGGAAAGAGCCCGCGAGGAGCTTGGGGAGAAGTGGGTGCAGTCGAGGACAATGACGGGTAACCGGTCAATCGGACGGTCCGCGATTCGTCGAAAAACCAGTCGAGCGTATTCAATTCAAGAGAATCCTTCGAGAATAGCAGAGGGCTCTCTCGACGGATTCTCCGAAGATTCGAGCATCGCCGAAGAGGGCTCATTAGTTGGCTCTCGAGGCAGAGACGACCTTCCGGAGCGGAATAGTATACACATATACTGCGCAAGGGAGAAGAAACCCTGCCGCATTTCTCGGGACGAGCCTTGAGCTCTAAACTCCCCAAACAAACACGGCAACGTCGCAGAAAGTGATCCCTCTTTTGGGCCCTTTCGATACCAAAGCCCGGACCTCAGAGCCTGAATTCATTCCTCCTCCTCCTCCTCAACAGATCGGAGGAATGAAATGTTCCCTGCATCCCACGACGGATGAACTCCCCAGAATGATTGTCTCAGCTCGATTTCCATCATCATCGCGTCAGCCTGAACATGAAGCATCGAAATTTCGATATCATTCCTCGAGGCTGTCGAGGAGGACTCGTCCTGCTCGAGGGTACTCGCGAATGCAAAACGAGAATCCGCAAGTTCCAAGGCGTTCAGTCGCACTGGAGCCTTTGGGACTACGAAAGCTCTCTTCCATCCCTCGTCATACGTCTGAGCTCTCGCTAGACTGACAGGAGCATCGAATGCACCAAGGTTACGCACCCTCACCTCGGGAATGTAATCGGGAGAATTTTATCCCGGTGCCCCTCGCTCCTGATGATAGAGGGCTCAATGAAGACATCACGGTTGGAACACGAATGCTCTCATCCATCGCATCACGGTGACGTAACGGCGGAAATGAGCTCGAACTCGTCACACCCCGGAAGCCAGGTCAGGATGTCAGGTCCGCTTCCGCCGAACCTCGAGAGTCATCGAGGGTACCGATAAGTCGATGCCACCTCAACACACGAATTTCCCCCTGCCGGCGATAGACGCAATTGCCCCTCGTGTGACGCTCAGGTCCCAAGCTCGGCTGACGCAGTTTTCCGACTACTCTTTCAGAGTATACGGGAACGGTTCCTTGCCCGCCGACGGATGAACAACAGGTCGGCTCGGATTCGTTCATCAGACGGACGCAGAAGCCGGCCGACTCAGGTCAGATGAGCCAACAGAACACGCCTCGTCACGTCGCGCAACGTTTGTCAACAAGGCGGCAAGATGCTGCAGCCGGAGGAACGAGGCGTTTTTTGGTATCATTCCTTGCTGATTCTGCTCAGGACGATCCTGGAGTTCCTCTCTCGAATTTCCACCGGATTGAAATACAGTAAAAGCTCGTTACTACGAACACGAAGGGACCGACGACACTGGTTCGTTGTATCGAGTTTTCGCTGTAACGAATGCCGCTCAACACTTTTCCTAAGGCGGGCTGGCCAAAGGAGGAGAAGTTCCTTGTTCGTTGTACCGAGAAATTCGTTGTAATGGGGGTCGTTATAACGAGCTTTCACTGTAGTTCGCTCTGCGTACTCTAGGGTGGGCACCCGACTCGTGGATCCGTCGAAGTTGTCGCAGCGGTCAGGGGACTCGAGTTTTCCCTTGAGCCTCATTGCGTCGTGTGTCGACGAGAGTCGTTCGGACTCCGACTCTCGAACAATCATCGGGATATCTCCGTTGACCGGGGGAAAAAACGCGCGAAATACTATCATCAACCATATAATTCGCTCATAGCTACCTTGTTTAAGTCGAAGACTTCAACAAATCACAGGGGGCTTCCGCAGCTGAGCGCTTGTAGGGGAAGACAAGGAGACCGACAGCCAAGCGGAGAGAAGAAAGGAAAAACGAAAAGCCCAACGGCCACTGGTCGCACGGAGCTTATTCAGCACATAGCAGCAAGCGACTTCAGCAAGCTGTCGTTGCTGTACAAACAGCGACAGGAAAGAAATACCGAACTAAATTTACCGGACCTTCCTCTGTGAGCAAGTGAGGGGGACGCGGTGGACTCCACGAAACGGAACCAATGATCCCTCAGGATGGTCCTCGAATGATTCTGGACGCTTGATGTGCCAGCGTCTACGAGCATGGCGAGCACTGCGGGACAGGACGTCACATCCAGTTGTCGGAAGATGCTAAGGGGTTCGTCGAGCCGACGCGACGGCGCGGCCTCTTCTTCAGTCGCAAGCTCCGATTCAGGACTTCCGAGAGATCGACTAGCCGAAGTTCATAGAATCGGGGGGATTTGCCCAGACCCTGAGAGTTTCCAGGGACTCGAGCACCACGCTCCCGTGCAGTTTTGACCGAGCACCTGACATTTGCACCGTCACGGATGGGCGCTGCGGGAACGAGTGATAGAGTGAAGTGTTCGAGAAAGGGCCAAGGTCGCTCGAGTCGGAGTCAGCTTGTTTCTCTGATACGCACATTATTCGTAGGCTCACATCCGCAGCGAGGTCTTAATGGCTTTCTTTTCCGCAAAGTGCAGGTTATCGCGTAATGAGTCCAGCCCGGTCGGTTGTCTGTGTCCGGTCGGGTTTCCGCCTCGAAAGTTGACCGAGGACCCGCCGCAGGAGCGGAAGCAGGACAGTCTGAGTCTTGCGCTCAAGTCTGCAAAGAAATATGAGCTGTCTAACCTTAATTGTGTTACAACGTTCCCATTGCCACCGTCAGCGCTCGTCTGGCGTCTGACGACATTCATTATTCATGTTTGACCACTTTTACTCGAAACGAGAGTATATTTCATGCGTTCACTTGGCGTGCTCGAGTCGCACCGCTCTCAGCGAATAATCACAACTATGTACATAGAGTCAGGTATAATATGTAAGCGATCCGCAAAAGCTTTCGGAACTTTTCTCCGGGAGAGCGAGGAGTTATCGGAGCGGAAATCGAAAAAGTTCTTAGAGACCAGGAGACATCGCCGATCGGGAGAATCGACTTAAGCGATTTCGAATGATCTCGGAGCCTTCGGTCCTTGAACGGACGCAATCTGAGCAATCCCGGCTAATTACCACAGCAGGTCAGATTCGGAAACACTAATGAGCGACTGCGGAACGATAATTAAGAGCATTGCGAGCGCCGCAAGGCTCGAGTCAATGGTCAAGGCTAATCTAGCCAATGAATCGGGCATGCTATCCCGGAGCAAGAAGCCTCTATCATGATGATCGCCACTGATGGAGACATCCCAGCGGTGACCATCTTGATGATGGGCAGCATAACCGATAGAGAACTGGCCGTGACTCGTGACGTCATTCTCGAAGTACACTCGAGATATGTGAGATATTCTCTCCTTTGAATACAAGAATTCGAGCGTTGAGAGGCCCGGGCAGGGCTCTTCCCTTCGATTTCCGTTCGTTCCACGTTCCGTGCGGCCATTGCATTGGGGGCAATCTGCAAACACGTCAAGCACCGCGCTCAACATTGCATCTCTGACTCCACGAAGATCTCGACAAGTTTCCTGGGGCATCGCCGTTCCCCGTGGAATTTTCGGGAATACCAGGCAAGCGAATCCGGTTTAGATTCCAATAATCTCAGATCGAGATCCATCTTGCACTTGGCCGACTCGCAGAAAACTTTCTGGTGGTGAATTCCGAAAATTTAAGGGGGCGTTAGGTCGATATTCCGGGTAAGAACATCGATACCCCGGGAACGTGGAAGCGCGGTACGCTTCCGATCGGCTCGGTGAAGTTTTGCGGAATGCCCGCAGAGCTCAAGTCGAATACAATGAGCCCCAGAGATGCCGGCAGATAAGAGATAATTTTCGGAAATGGCTCCCCCGCTCGCACGACAGCCCCTTGCAATAAGACGAATGAACCCTTTCCGATAGCTTCAATTCGGCACGTGCGCGGAACACAGCTTCCTCCCCGTGGTAATTAAGAACAGTCTCGCCCAGCCGTGACGTTGGCCGACTGAGACGTTGGCTAGGATTACCTAGTTTGGTTTCGCAACTGAATTAACATGCCGCAGTCCGATACGAGGACGATGCGGCGACGGTATCTACGCCGATGAGGATTGATTGACAGACCGACGCAAGGACGGACCGAGCACCGGCCATTCGATCGACGGGACTGCCGCTGCGGGACGAGTCGCGATGTTTTTCCTGAGTGTCGCATCGATAAGAATGAGAAATCGAGATGGACACAAGAGACCGAAGACTCGCTCTTTCCGCGGAAGCTTCTATTAGGTCGTTCGTCTTCATGTCTGTCTACTCTACCCGAAATTGTTCTGGACTGCTAGCCCGGGTCTCTGCCGTCGTCGGCGCCAGTGCATTCGATCGTGTCATCTTCCGGTCGGGATGGGAGAAGCAGCTTCGAGAGATTCATGATACCGATTACTCTCACGTCATGCTCGGACCCTAGGTTCTGAGATCAAGAGAACCTTGGAACGCATTCTCAGCGGGCGTCCGATTTCATGCAGCAATCCTTGGGTCGTCAGGCAAAGCAGTCCTCTATCGCGAGCTTATGCGCAAAAAGAGAGAAAAAGGGTGGTCCACGCCACTTGACCTACGAGACGGACATTTGACATGAGCGCAAATTTGCATGGGGCGCTTTGTGTCGCGGTCACCCTCACATATCGGCCGATGGTAGGCTTCCGATTTGTCACATTTTCGCAGAGGCAACGCAGAGAAGTCCCATCATATCAGTCTCAACCGATTGCTCTTCGCGGAGGTTTACAATGTCCATAGGCACTTGTTGGCCCAGAATCGGCGGGAATTTTTCCCACTAGGAAATATTCCGGCCAAACAATGCTACGACGGACCCTTGTTCCACCAGGGGAGCGAACTATCCATTCAGCCACAGAGGGCGAGATTTCCTCCACATATTCTCTGCATAAGAGAAGTATTTCCTCGAGGGCTCCACTTGTGGGAACCCATAGACCACGAGACATTTAGGAACCCTCAGGTTGGTTGCAGTCGCATGACCCGAATCTATGACACACCCCACCCTTGAGAGACTCGAAGAAGTTCTTACCATTCCTCGTATTATTCCAAACCCGAAAGTCGAACTCCAGATCCAAGACCGAAGGATTCGAAACGGAACGAATCTTGAGGCATTCTAGGGCTGAATGCCAGCGCTCGTAGCTTGTGATTCTGAGTACTAACTAAGTACACCGTGCGAAAACGGTAGAAGTCGTAGAAAGCTAAGGCCAAATAGGTTCAGGGGATCGGGGCGAGAAGACTCGAACGTAGAGTCGGAGAAACAGTCGGGCCTGAAGCGGCGAAATGGGGCGGGAAGGTGCTTCGAAAAAGAGAAAAAGATGAACTCAGCTCTTCCTCTCACGTTCTTGAGAGCAGCTCAGCTCGAGTGGCCCGCTATTCAAATCGCCTAAGCCTGACGTATTGACTGTTCGAGGGGATTAGTGAGTCGAAGGTTCTTCATCTCTTAGCGCAAGATGGATTCGACTCGCGAGATGAGGCGGCCAGAAGACTGGCACGCTGAGAATTGAGCTGGACGCAGAGGAGGGATTCCTCGAGCGGAGTTCCATGTAATCAGAATCGCGGATCGGAAGGATGGAAACTTAAGGTCAGAATGACGGAAAAAGTACCTTCCTGGTTCTGCTCCTGCAGAGGCGTGCAGTCAATGCTCGCGGCGCCGCATTGCATCCGGCTGTAAGCGCATCATAATATCCAATAGCGCCAACGGTCCGAGAAAGTCGCAATTAGCCGGAATTGCATCTTCGAAAATTTCATTTTCCTCCAAGGCGACACTGGGAGCGTTAGATTCCGCCGTATATAGCTTCGTGCTGCCATACCAAGAGTCTGACGCGTCGCTCTCATTGTCTCCTCGAGTATCCTCGTACGAGCGGAAAAACGGTAATGGACGAGGCGAGACCGAGCGAGCGTTAGTCTCGATTGTTTCCCGCAGATTCGAGAGGTCCGGCAGGGGAGCTCTGCCACCGGTCGGTTGGTCGGCCAATCGATCCGCCGACCGATCGGAAGTAGCAATTGCAGAAGCAAGTTCGAAAATTAGTTCTTCTCCGTCGCTCACTCCTTTCGCTCTCTCTGGTCTCTGGAGCAGAACCCCTCGCCCCCCCCTTACCCCTCGCTACGACAACAGAGAAAATACCCCATTCGCACAGAGGAGAGAGAAACGACGGTCAAGTCAGCTTCGCGTTGCACCGTATAGCCCGAAGCATTCGACGAAGCACTTTTCCAGGCTACTTCTCCTTTTCTAACGTAAAAGTCCCCGCTATCACGTCAGATTCTCCCCTGATGGTTTCTCGCACACTATCTCGTGCGCGGCCGAATTTTCTGCGGCGCTGTATCATCTCTAAAAGTTCGACAGCGTGAATGGAGGCGTGAACGATGACATCTTTATCTAAATCGACGATTTGCTTAATATCGGAACGAGCGCGCAATTATCGTCGTGTTCCGAGCAATTTGTCTCCCCGTCCTGCCGCGTCGGTTCCGCCGATAATCGTGCCGCTACACTATGCACTGACATTCCATAGCCGGAGTCGCATCCTGCAGAGGGACGGGACTCCCAGCCTGTGAAGAGAGCTGCAAGAGGTAAATCGGGGAAAGTTTTACGGGGATCTTTCGCGTGTCACTTTTCTCCGCTCCGCCAAACCTGATACACATCAGTCCAGCGGCCGCTACGCTCATGGACTGGGAATCGGTTTTCGGAAATAAGATGCGGTCATACGATCGTGCAGACATGCGAATAGCCAGGCATATCACATACCAGGACCATGACACATACTTTCGGAACGATATCAGCGGATAATTTTCGCTAATCGTCGGCGCCGAGCTGTGTATACAATTAGGTAGCTCAACATTAGCACTCGATGTCGCTTTGACTTCAATCATCACATGCTCGTACGATCCGGAATATGCAAGAGCGATGCCCCACAGAGCTCTGCTGGATCGGAAAACCCGTTTCTTAGAGAGAACGGATTTCCCCAAAAACAGGCTATTGAATTCGCTTCGATGGTTCCGGAAGATACCTCGGTTCCTCTGGGAGGAACTTGTCCTTTCGGACTCAGTTCCCGAAGTCGACATATGGTGAATGGAGTGACCGCGAAAAATCCCTATGGTGAACGACTGATTACAGAGGCTCGTGGAATCCTCGATTAAGCGGAGCGAGATGCCAAGAGCGGCTCTCTATCCGATGATGGTCGATCCTTACACTGAGTGAGCAGAAAACTTCATTGTCTGGTGACGCGACTGCGCCGTGGTACCGGCGTCCGCTAGTCTATGTCGATTGATTCTTCTCGGGGGCTTGTCGGGGAGAACCCTCCCAAGGGGGTCCGCGAGAGCGCAGCAACGCTGATGCAAGCAGCTAAGCGATGGCGATTCTGGGGAATGATCATCTCTGGAATACGGTTCCAGAGCTGGAGTGAGGCACATTTCACTGCCATCCGGATTTTTCCTCGGAACAGACCATTGAGGCGGAGGGGCATACCTAATCCATCGAAGTGTTGAGGAGGATTCCCACGACCGACATTGCAGGTGCAGACATCTGAGCCCGGAGCTGTTCCGCTTCTAACTTGATGGGTTATTCCTGCGAGCGCGTATCTTGTCCTGACTGAGAAGCAACCCGGAAAGAGATGCGATGCCGCTGCGAAATACGAGGCGGATCTGTCGGGGATGAACGTGCTGAGATACAGAGAGGGTAAGCAATCTGTCTCAGGCACTCTTGAGGAAAAACGTTTCGCGAGCGCGACTCACGCTCGTTTCTTCTCCATCCGTCCGTGCTCGTCTGCTCCGCGCTGGCGCTGCTAAGGACGAGTCTCCGCTCGAGATCTTTTGACTCCTAGTTGAGCGCAGGGAAACCCCGTCCCACCGACTTCACCGCTTCCGTAGGGTCACTGGGAACGTTTCTTATCCATTCACTGGCCTCGTCTGGAGGAAATAAGGACAGCGGGCTGTTAGCGGCTTCCATACATCCTCCTTCGGAGAAAACCGCTGGTCTTGGTCCGAGTCCTTGCCTGAAGTGACGCGAAAGGGCTCTGAAAAGCTCACGCACACTGTTCTACAGGGTGGGGAGTTCAGACCGGAGATACGGAGGAAAGAAAGGGGAGCCACGATAATAGGTAGCGCTCGGCCGGACACTCGAATCTTTTTGAATGCGCTACTCTCGCTCCCGTTTTTGAATGGTCCATTCTCCATTGGATTCGAGGAGACTCAGATGAGCGAATACGTCCTCCCTCCTCCCTACCCGGGCGTCCGAAGGCGAGAGGGGAATAATTGAAAAGAGAGCTGGCGCGCCACGATGGGTTCGATAGAGTTCCCAGGAATCTCTGAGAGTCTCGTGAAGGCGGAATGGACCAAAAAATTGGGGATGATCACTCTGGCCAAGGTGGAGCCGAGAATCGAGACCCATCACGAGTTGCCCTCGCGGAATTCACCTTCAAAAGACGCGTCAGGGACCTCTGGACCCACATCTCAGCTAAATTAGCATCGAACAGGTTGGCGAGAAAAAACGGGAACCCGGGTCAGCGGTCTGTGAGGGACAGCATCGGCCAAAAATCGTCCGAGTCTTAGATCCCGGCCGAGTTCACTCAGATGCATGGCCGATCTGTTCCCTTTGTTCCCTTCGCCGGGATGTATGGCTCAATCATAAGATTGAGCCACTTAGAAGATGAGGTCACTGACCAGTCGACGGCGACCAGAGAATACTACACTGCTGTACATTAGGGAATTCAAGTTCACGAACGACCCGTCGAGCCAGAGCCAAAGCCAGAGAGACAAACGAAATCACTGCGAGCAGCAAGACTCCCAAATCTGGAAGACGGCCAGCAGCTGCCATCAACAGTGAATTGCTCGCCTCGCTCCGGTCCCGGGGATCAGGTTATTGGATGTATGGGCAGACGGGAATTTTTCTGTGACACGCCGTCTATGTTGGCAAGTGTCAGCACAGTGGAACGACTCGATTAGCTGCTGTTCCACCAGCCGTTCCTTGCCCTAATGAGAAGGGAGCCGACGACCACTGATCGAAAGTCCGCTCATTTGGGGATTTTCATGCCCACGATGATAGATTCGGCTCGTCCGGGAGCTTGTTAAGAGGTTTTTCTTCTCGACTTTCTTTTCGTTCCACATAAAGAATTGGCAACGCTCCAAGCCAGAGCCCGCGCCGCATCTCTGACCGGCTGCGCGTATCGATCGCGACGTAAATGCCGTTGCCGCTGCCGCCGCCATTGTTGGTCGGAAACCTGCTACCCGAAACTCGAAGGTCGAGTTCTCTCCTGGCGGAGTCGATACTTCGGCCCCGTGTCGACAGCTGCTGCATGATGCTTCGACAGTGCGGAACGGAGCCACGACGACAACTTTTACTACATTCACGACAGGATCGGGTTAACGTTAAAATT
Source organism: Galendromus occidentalis (assembly GCF_000255335.2). NCBI lineage: Eukaryota > Metazoa > Arthropoda > Arachnida > Mesostigmata > Phytoseiidae > Galendromus > Galendromus occidentalis. Next base: position 89,934 of record NW_003804489.1, read on the forward strand.
GGCGACGGTGATGACGACGCTCTATCAAGCGAACTTCACTCCGGCTTGCTTCTCCGCAGGAACAACTTGTCAGAGAGGAGAACGTTGCCGGGAAAGATTGAAAGACGGAAGGCATCGTCTACGGTCTTCGGTATGGGAGAAAGGCCGGCAGGTAGGCAGGCAGGCAGGGAGGAAGGAAGGGTTGAGGGTTTGAGCCCTTGCCTCAGTAAACGCAAGAATACGATACTGTGCCACTGTGTGCTGCGAGTGGCATAGATAGTGTCAGCGAGCGTGGCGGACCAGGGAGGAAGCGTTGTTTGTTGACTCGATAAACCCTTGAGCTGTAATCAAAGTTGGCCTAACCGTGACATTCGGCAACGGCGACTTAAGCGCAGTCTCCTATTGCGGACGAAAACGACTGAGCGTGTCGAGTTTCGCCGGCTGGCTAGCTTGCTTGCGTGCATGCCAGCCAGCCAGCCAGACTTCTCCTGTCTCTCCGTCGAGTACGATCGCATCTCTCCGAATTTCTCGCTGCTCGCTCCAATGCGGGTGGAGACGATCGCCAGGAGCTTCCATCTCGGGCGAGAATCGTGCGCTCAAGATCGGAGTCGACGTAAAACTTTGACGACGAGTTTCTCAAGTAAAATGTGATTCTCCGAACCTGCAAGTGGCCATGTCTCTTGGGCCTTGGGTGGCCCGGCAGGCAATTATCTAGTTTGGCTAAGGCAATAATGAAATCTAGGCAATGTAGGCAGAATGCACAATCGAACCTGATTGTGCGCCCCAGCCCTCACTGAATAGCCTCGAGCTCGGTTCGAATCGCATATCTCTGACCTCGTCTATTGTCGTACGTGGGTTTAGCGGGCGACGTCGACGCCTCTCTCTAATTGAGAGCGACATCTCAACTCGGATGCCGCCGCTTGGAGAAGTCCTCGAGGCGCTGGATGGATGGTCCCGTTCATTGCGGTAATCGGTTTAAATACCCCGTTGGCGGAGCTTGCTCGGGCGACTTTTAAAACGGAGTCACCTTTAAAGGATCACACACGGAATGAAGACCGTACCGAATACCGTTACGCTTGAGTTTGGTGCAGAGTTCCAGGTTCTTTGAATAGAAATGATGATTACGATAGATGATCATAACGAGAGAACATCAGCTCCGATGCTTTTCGGATATTCGAAGAATTCTCCCAGGGAATCGACTCGATTCGGCTTGTCACCCAAAGATAAGAACCGAGGATACACCCGACGATAGAACGTGGCCCAGAATCGGACGTGCGACGGTTCGTCGCCAACTCAAGACAGAAGCCATGCTGGAGAGCACCACGAGGATGGAACGCAAACACATGCAAGAACTGCTACAGAGACGGCAAAGCAACAGAGAGTCAACTCCATGAATCAGGTCACTCCTAAGCTCGGGCTTAGATGTGACCGCCTGGTCAACCTTTCACCGGGGTGTCGAGTGAGACTATTTGTTATTGGGAAGAGCTTCGCATTCTTTTTGCTCCTCTTTCCGCCTTGCAGAGAATAGCCTTCCACCCTGGAATAGACATCTCGTTTCCTCGACTTCAATACCGAGGAACTCGGTCATGGGCGACATCGACATGATCAAGTTCACCGACGCGACGACAGGGGTGAAATTTCTCTGTCCAACCGCGCGGACAAACAACCCAGACTCGTCATGTCACCGATACCGAGCACTCAAGAACACATTATCAATCGAGAGGATTCCGCGTGTTGACGTGTGCGGGACCATCACGATATTTCTTTCATGGAGCCTAGCTCGACCATAGGAGTTTCGTCAACATCCTCGCTAGGGTCTGACGAGTAAAGTGTAGTGGAGGGTTCAAACTTGATGGAAGAAATTCCACATGGCTGAAACTTGAGCGATTCAGCCGGGCAACGGAAGTGCGTGACTCGCGTGGGAGATGCTGAAACTTTCCCTTGATAACAGCTTGATTTCCCACAGATGCCCATCTGCATGCGAGCTCGCTCTTCTCTTTCTTGTTTTCCGCTGTTTGAGGTCAGGCGCGTGAGTGGACAGCGCCGTAGGCCTTCGTCCCAAGTCTCCCTTCCCCAGGATTGGGAAGGTTCCGATCTTCCGGAAGGATCACCCCCGAAGAGATTCAAGGCGCTCTGGTCATTCTAAGTGGATTTTTGAGCATGAATCTGCCGTCTTTCTCTGTGTCTGTGTCATAAATTGTCGATAAATTATACATTCTTCGGCTCAGCGCATCGGAAACCTGGCGCGACCCTCGCATGGCCCGGTCCCCTAGTTTCTATCAGTCGAGGGGTGCATGAATGACAATCGCGCAGGTCATTGTCCTCCCCCGACGTCGGCCCAGCCATCTCTTCGTGAACTCATCCGCTGAGCTCGAGGGGGATGGGGGGGAGGTATAATCGCCGTCGTCAAGGGTATCGCTCCGACTCCGGCGTTCCCTAATAATTGCCGAGCGAGAGAGGAAAATAAAGTCAATCATAGTTTTTATTATTCCTCGTAACATTTAACGATAAACGATTCCCGGTTGAGAGAAACCGCTGAATTTTTATCGGCGAGCGAAGAAGTGAACAAAGGGACAAAGAGAACTCGATTTATGCTTCGGGACAGGAGCTGAAAAACGAGGGCGCAGAGGAACGTTGAGGTAGAACCAAACATGGGAGAGGATGCCATGGAAGGAAGAGCGATATCCTATTCGTCCACGAGACTTCCGAACATTCGAAAGGGGGAACAAGGGAGCCGGAAAAAGATTCGTGTATCCTCTCGTCGGAAGGATGTTTGTAGGGACCCCAGCGATCGAACAAGAGAAGACCCTGATATTTCGACGTCGATTTTCCGATATTCGCTTCCGCATCACTCGAAAACTACCATTTCTTCCGTCGCTGGCGTAAGACTTGCTTCTGCTTCCGAGAGACGGCTATCGACGAGTGTTCTGGCGCGAAAACCTTCAAGATGGGACGACGGAAAGCTCATCGGGATTGCGGTCGCTCGGAGCGAGATATAAAACCTCACATCCTTTTCGTCGATCTATATCGAAGTTACTCCTTTGAAGTACGACTCTTGTAATTTGGGCGGAAAGCTCAAAGGAGCTCACGTTCAGAGTTGGCTTCGGATTCCCCGATGTCTTCGTGCGCCACAATAGAGCTATATCAATCGCAGCCAAATTATTATTGGTCCTGCGTTGGTGGAGCGGATGGCGGAATTTTTCCGCTATCGTAGATCACCTCGTCTCGACTCGGAGACTCCCCTCCCTTGCCGAGTCGTTGAGCTTTACAGTACCGGCTCCTGTTCATCACCTCCGAAGCATGATCCGGACGAGCTTCCGCGAAAGTTGACGAGCGATAGAGAAGGAAGGCGAGCGGGATTCGACGGATCTCCGCAACTGAAAAATCCGTCTCATCAGTAGATCTCTGGGGAAAAGTTGACGTCCCTCGACCAGATCGAGCAAGGTATCCCGAGCCAATCGGACTTCGGAAGTATGCGGTAAGAGCGTCCCGAGACGAAATTATCCTCTCGGCTATCTTTTGAATATTTGTTGACACCTGAGTTCATTGCCAATCGACTCGTTCAGGGCTCTACTCGTCGAAATCGAAAGCTTCGCAGGGCTCGCAGCAGAACATATTCTCCGAAATGAGTCCAAGAGCTACGAAATCGCTCCCGTTCGTACTAATCCGAATTGATCGATAGAAGTCATCTTAAGGATCAGTCTCTCTTTCTGATCTCTCAAGAAGCAACTTGTTGCTAATCGGAATCTCAACGCATGCTCGTACATAGAGCGGTCGAGAAAATCTTGGCAATCCCCCACTCACTATGACCCCGCCTTCACCTACAGTAGAGCCTGCACGCCTCAGCGGCGATAGGAAAACCGTGAAAGGGCAGCGGGCACGGCATGCCCGCATTTTAGGTCGTTCCAAGTCTCCGGCGGAAGGTCTTTGCTTGGAATTGCCAAAGTCAGCTCCGAGCTTTCGAAACGCCGCCGTTTCGCTTTTTTCTCGAGCTTCACCGCGCTCGAGCCGGGGTGAATCGGAGAGAGTTCGACAACGTCAGGAAGTCTCATTGACATCTGCTTCAGATGTAAAGACCTTGAGACTGTCACGCAATCCCTTGAAGCAATCGACAGCAGCTCAATACGGAGCAATAAAATTCAGGCAGGCAGAGCACTACTCCCCAACTAAGAACAGGGACTGATTTGTTTGTCATGCCGGCTGCTCGGGCTCATGAAATCCGGAGCGAAGGAGGGGCGACATAGAGCGAATGAACCCGAGAAAATTATCCACTTTGAGGAATCACACCGAATAGAGATCGAGAAAGATCTTGCATCCGATTCCCGGGGATATTGTTCAAAGGTTCCCCAATGAGCCATGGCTAGGGCTGTAAATTATTCGCGGCGATCGCGGGATTTGCGGAAATTTCCGGCTACTCCCCATAGAGTTTCAATGAAGGCCGCGAATTTCCGCGAATTTGGTGGAAATTTTCCGCGAAAAATTTATATCCCTAGCCATGGCTAACTCGGGAGGGGAAGCCGAAAGACCATCGACCAGGTAGGCAGACCGCTCCCAGCTCGAGCATCCACCTGACCGTTCATTGGAGCAGCGCATTCCGTGAGTCTCATGTACCTGATGGGAATGTAGTTCAGGTGGATTAGTCCTCTTTCCCATCGACTAGGCCTGGGAACACAATCCTTATCCTGGACTCACCTGGGGACAATGGAGGAATGTGAGAGAGGTCACATAGACAGAGGCCCTCGGCCGCACTCGAAGGCTGGGCCGGGTGCGCTGTTGGCGAGAACTCCAGGATTGGCGATGAAGTCAGCTGGCGATCATGAGCGATCGATCCGCACTATTCTGTCGGTGAAAAGGATTCTTGCCGCGGTCGCGGAAGTTGGAGCTAATGGCAATGAACGAGCAGCCGGATTCGTGCGAGACGGGTGTCGCGCCGGTAACTTCATCGGACTGACAGCAGAGAAGACCCGTGAACTGATTCGAGCCGGAACTCTCGCAACCTGCGCCTGAATACAGCTCGCGATGGTGGGGATTAGGTCTGGTTCGCACACAAACGGATGATCGATTATGATGGATTACTTCATTTATTAGATTCTCGCATTCCGCATAAAATGGGTCTCCAAGCTCGTGATCCTCATACTCGATTGGTTCAAGCCTTGATAGGCTTTCTGTTAGGTTTCGTCAACGGGGAACAGGATCCCCTCTCGACGAATTCTCCAATGAAAAGTAGTTATAATTTCCCGGAAAGAAAAAACGAGTGTTTCTGCATGCATTCCACTCATACCAGCCTGATTGGAAAACCCGGATTGAGGGCCACGACTGCGCCGGTTCCAGCTTGATCCGGGAAGAGAGGAAATATGACTCTACCCCGAAGCCGTGTTTTCCCTAGAATTCCACATTGATGCGTCGATCTACCGATTCCGAGTCGACCCTATATCCGACGGTCGATCCCGATCGGCTTAGATTACGGTTTGGAAAAAGAAGAAGAGAAGACCGATAGCGATGTATTTCCCATAGCCGCTCAGAGGTTTCGAGGCTCCAGAGATCTGTCTGAGTTTCAAAATCATGCCCTTTTGAGATCCGTCCCTCGATGCGTCATCCGCGAGGATCAACAGGTCACCTGCGAGGATGCGAAGACGCGACCATTAGCGAAAACATTATTCTAAGCGAATCCGACAGGTGATCGGCAATGATCACTGGATGATCTGAGTTCGGCTCCCAAGATTCGCCTCGATTATTCCATGGGTTTACAGTTTGCAAATCATGGGAACTACCACACTCACCGTAGTGATTCTCGGCAAAGGCCACGATGTGCAGTTTAGCAGGCGTCGAGGAGGAACACCAATCGGACGCATTGAGATCATTCGCCTTCCAGACTCCGGATGGAGCCTCTGCGAGCGTGAAGATTTTACCCTGCAATTTCGAAGTTGATGACTAGGAGAACATTAAGCAGGAGGGATCCGGGTTCCATTCTTCCCCGAAAGATAAGATGAGGCTGCGATTGATCGGCACGGATGAGAGTGGGACATACGCTGACGTAATCTCCGAACAGAAATGTGTCGTTGAGGGACGGCAAGCCGTTGCCTTTATAAACTCGTCCCCCTACGACGGCTGCTCCGGTTTCCAGGGAATACTTGTAGATAGCTTGTTCGTCATCCGCCTGAGCTTCTGTAATACATTAAGAGAACCGCGAATTTATTTCATCAACATACGTAGAACAGGCACCTAATCAGATCAAGGGAGAATGAGCTCCCAGAATGTAGGTATGGCTGAGAACCCCCCGGAAATAATTTGATCCTTCGAAGGCTCGATTATCCATTTAATGCGAAATGCGCTCCTGGGAAAGATCAGCGGCGGCGAGCCATCGAGTGTTATATGAAGGCGCTCTTTACCTGCGATGGGGAACCCGTAACGTTTCCCCTGGCGAACCAGGAAAATTTCTTCTTCGGGATGGGGATCGATGGCTGTATCGCCACAAAAAAACTGCGTCCTGCCTGTGGGAAACAACTTGATCCATTATCGTATAATGACCGCCATGAGCCCAGTTGATTGCTGCCATCGGCGGTCCGTGCAGGGACCACTGAGGGATATTGCCATGATTCCTATACAGCGATGACCGTACCTCGTGAGACTTCCCTCGTGTCGAGAGCACATCGCCATGGGTTCCTGAAGCCGCTCGCGAAGATACTCCGTTCGCGCACCGATGCGAGTTCATCGGCTTCTGATGAGGAGGGGAGTTTTATCTTCATCTTGAGGATTTTCCCGTTCGACGAATCCATGTCAAACCTAAACGAGCCTCAAATTTAGGAAATCCGTGTTCTCGTGTCTCCACCACTCAAGATCTGACGAATTGGACAGTGACCATGCAGTATGAATCAAAAATCCAATCCATCTTTTCCTTCCGCCTGCGTGAAATGGCTTGAGGACTAGTCACTGTAGCGAGATATATCGGACCTTTTCGATTGCTGATACTTCATTGCACCGTCTCCGGTCGTTAGGTATAGGAAGCCTTTGTCCAATTGAGCCAGAAGCTGACCACCGTTGTAGCGATTACTCGGTTGACTGACTCGGGTCAATTCGTATTCCTTCTCCACATCCAACTTTCCCTGTTCGGAGGGGGGCTGCCTTAGAACTTCGAGGGACTCCTCAGACAGGAGGGTCGAAGGCCAATCAGCTCGGCCTTAATTGGTTCCTCTAGTGACTCGCAAGTTGCTCCCTCGTGATTATGCGTGATCTCGAGTCGAATCGGAGAGAGATATCTAAGATCACGCAGTCATGTCTCGCTCGGACTCACATTTTCATCGAAAGGAATCGCTGAGATGACCGTATCGTGATCAGCTTCTGGGTTAGAGCTCGTTCTGCTGGAAGTCAGTAGCAGGGTGCGTCTGGGTTTTTCAACGTCGTCGCTGGGGAAAAATGAAACCGTAGAATTACTAGCACTAGTGTGTTTCGGTGCATCACCCAGGAGTAAGTCCACCTGGACTTGCGGACGGCAAACTCTCGGGGACTCTACCGACCCATCGACACCTGAGTCCCATTCGCGTGGTATGGGCCGCACGAGATTGATAGCTACATATGGTGGGTCTTAACCTATAGGCGTTACTTGTCTGATTAGGATGAATGGAAACGACGGTCCTACTCACGTCTGCACGACAAGGAGAGAGAGAAGTCCCCGGTGGTCCATCCATGATTGTGAAGTCAGCAGTCGGCCCGAGAGATCAACCACGTCCGAGACGATTCCCGTATGAAGATTCATGCGCGAAATCTTCCCTGGGTTGGGGAGAGGAGGCGCGAGACGTCAGTTCGTGAATGAAAAATAGCCGTCGCGGGGCCTCAGGCTCCACTCGACAAACTCAAATCACAGAAGAAGCTCTCAATCAGCGAGCTACTTCTTTTCTCTGAGGCAAACGGCAAAAGGGTTCGAGCTCTCCGCCTTGGAAATGGAGTCGGCCCCGAGAAGGAAATCAAAACGACGTGGAATAATATTCGGATTCCGACGTCTTTGATCTCAACTGTGTAGATCCGATTTTTTCCGCATCAATCGGAGGGAAGAACAAGTCCTCACTAAAAAAAGCTGCCGATTATGTTCTGGAGCATTTGGACGACAGTGAAAGCTCACAACGTCCTCGTTCCAACGTTCATTGATTCCCAGTGCTCTCCGACCAAGAGCTTCTATGACGGATTTCGAACGAAGCGACTCCCATGAGAAATAATAAAAAGCTCCCGCCACCCGAGAAACAGAGGAGAGCTTTGACTCTGTCTCCCGGCTGAAAAATGAGTGAAACATTTGCGAACGCTTCCAGGGCACGCTCCTTGTGTTTGTTCGGTCGGTCGCTTGCTCTCTTGCTTGCTACAGTTGCTCCAGAGAACAAAGAAAAATCCATTCCGAAGCTCCCAAAAGCCCGTTACGTCTCATTCTCCGCTGCCGAAGGCAAATAAATCCTAATTCAAGCTCATGGCATGTAGTGAAAACGGAGGCGTCTTACCTCGATGCTCGCCGATGAGTACATCTTCGCCGATCATTTCCAGAGCCACGGGTCTGGATAAATGATCCGCGAGTTTCTCCAGGCAGAATCGTTCTTTCCCAGAGCTATCATCGTTCTGCTCAGCGAGGGCTCTCAGTCCCAGCACCAGCAACAGGCCACACGAAGCGAGTGCACTCATCGTTAGAACCTGCGAACGCAGTCGCGAATCATTGGATCCAGCTCGTTTCCAACACCAGCACCTATTTCATATTTTCATATGAATATCGTATATGCGGGGTCATCCAGAGGGAATTGGTCGGTCACATGTCACATTCCAGCGACCCTTCCTCGAACGATGATCTCTATCGTGGAACTCTACAACTTCCTCACTGCTAGAATCGCTGGAAAGGGCTCACGGAAAATCTGAATCGTCGTTCATTCTGGCTAACAGGATAGAAAAGCACTTGACCAAGGGGCAATACATCGCTCAGAAACGATTGGGGTACAAAGTTGACGGAACGGCCTCCCGAAACTTCGTATTTTTCACGGAGAAATTTCAGCATGTGACACGGCGGAACTCTTCGCACGAGCTTCCTCGCTGTTCTCGTGCGACGTGGCACACATCTCCAGTCTCCCACGATTTTTGAACGTTTACCTCAGATTTTCTGACACGGGCACATGAACTCGTGAGCAGCCGGCAAAGTACTCAGTGAGAGGTTCTGACTGAATCTGTGCGCCGCGTTCCTAGTGAAGCCCGTACGGCCGGCTTCCCTCTCCCTGAACAGTATTTCATCCGTACGACGGATAACGAACTGGAATATGCCGTGGACATGCGGGACTCGCCAACGATTCCCTCTTCTCTCAAGGGGGCAGAACCTCCCATCGAGCTAACAATCTCCCCAGGTAGCCATATGAGATATCTCGTGTCGGCGAGACTCCGCTGACGTCAATAGTGGGGGAGTCTAGCTTTTTGACACCATCTCGTGCTTGATGAATCCCTCCGATTCATCTGAACGTCGCCGCATGAGAGGTAATCATCGAGGGCTCATTAGACGCTCCTATGGATGAATGTCCGCAGTCTAACCGCCACCCAGAAACCGACAGTCGGAATGATGCTCATCCGAGGAAACTACCGAAATGAACGAGATCGGCAAGACGGCTTGATTCAGTGAGTCGAGATGTCGCGTCGCAGTGAAATTCTTTAAACAAGTGAAATTGGTCCGCACTCGTTTCTGCCCCTGGAGAGCGCTACAAGCTAGACGGATCAGATTACTCGACTGGATGGAAAGATGTCGACGGACGACGACGAATCTCGGATGGCAAGTCGACTCACTGCTCACTTCACCTCGCGGACCGAATGAATCGTTTGGTTTTCTATCTATGCGAGGAGGAATACCATTCGTCCTATAAGGCCGTATGCTCAGCTAACAATGCAAGTTGCAGATGCCGCTTGCGGACTCGATCTGCATCCAGAGTCCAGTCCCAGGCGTCATTAGCTTTGTGTGAGGCTGTTCCGATCGGTTGGCTGCGAAGGCGTGGGACTCTATCTGGAGGAAACGATTCTCTACATCATCAGCTCACGGTATCAGAGAATCGATACCTTATCACAAGTCCATGAGCTCCAAGCTGAACGTGGCTCGGCTGAAATTGCTTGGCCTCGGATTCACTCGTTCAAGGCTCGGGTCAGAACACTGCAATCTTCGGACTTCCCAGGAAGTTTACTTTCCTTTCCGATTCGATACTTTCGTATGGATCGAAATGCCTATTTCTCTCGAGCTATTTGAACTCCCTGGACTAAAGACTATCCTGATCCTTGTCCACGAGGATGGCAGTATTCGCTGCCGCTAATAATCATCGATAGCGAGTCACTCCTACCGTTCCGGCATCATGCATGCGAAGCCCCCGAATAATAAGCCTAAGGTCAGAAGAAATCCTGAGGAACGCATATCACACCGTCCACCTGAGCTCGTTCCCGGAGGCCTTCCGAAGCCGAATCGGCTCGGAACATCTCGGACTTCGAAGCGTTGGGTGACTATCCATTCGACGATCGATCTGTTGCGATTCGGTTTGCGAACGGAATTACACACGCCCCGATCGAATCATCTGTGTGAAACGCTGAGTGCGTCACGTGATCTCGGCATGTTCTCCGTCGAGGTGAAGAGCGACGTTCTGCCGCTTTCACCAAGGAAAACGTGATTTCCCCCCCCATCTGATCCGCTGTTCCGTTCGCATGCACGGCTGATCTGGTAATTTGATTTCTCCGCGATCCGGACGCTCTAGGATCCATGAAAATTTATGAGCTCTCGTAAGATATCTGGCATGTGTATGGAGATCGATGCAGTGATAATCTGTGTGTACCACCGCGCCACCGCGACAGTTTTGTGACTTTATTCAGCAGTCGATCCTACCGACTTTCAGCTGATCTGGCCTCAGGCATTCCGTGTTCTTCGGGAAACGGAGCACGCTTTCCGGCATAATTCTGTCGATGATACGACGAAACCTGTCAACACAATCAGACGTGAAGCTACTGATGGGATAAACTTCGTTTCTGTAATGAATCTGCTGACCGGGGGAGTCGACTCCGGCTCTCGGGGAACGCGTCGACCCTGATGGACCCAAGCTTGACTGGCTCTATACATTGAGCCCGAACTTTTCTTCTCGTGTAACTTCTGAGGGGCGCCACGGGACCAGGACGCGTACCTCCTTCTATGGGGAACGGTTCTAGCTAGACACTCGGGTCCTTACGGCTCTTGACGGTACGATGCGCCGAGTCGAGGAGCGTGAATAGGGAGATTGGTTCACCAGTCTCCTACTTTATTCTAGGGCGAATTCGATTCCGAACTCATTTTCTTGTTGTTGACCGTCGAATGTCATCGGCAATGAGCCCGTGAAGTACGCGACCCTTGTCGTACCCGAGCTCCAATCCGATCGGAATAGACAGGGGCATGAATCGGAAGGGATAGGTGTATGATGAGCGCGATGTGATAATTGATGGCGACCGGGTCGTGAGACAGCCTCCCTCATCGTGACGCTAGGAGTGCTCGTTTCGGGGGATAACTGTCAATCTGAAAGGTCTCTTGAAAGCGGAGCGGCCATTAGATCGTTTACCGAGGAATATGATACTTTCCGCCACGCTTCGTTCCCATGGAGCACCTTCCGAGGGCTTTGCCGATTGTAGATGTGCTCAGTCGAGCCCCGACTCGAAAAGAGCTGAGGAAGAAGAACGGAACACCTGAATAGGACATAAAACTACGATACAATCGAAGTTGCATATCCAGTCTCGGGAGCACCATGTTTTAATACCTATAACTCTCAGATGAAGAAGAAAATTAGAGAGACCCAGGAGAGGTCCTGGAGACAGGACATGATGCTGAAATCAAGCCTCGAAGTTTACCGACAAGGCAAGAACAGCCTCGGTATCCAAACCTTCCTCTACGGGAACCGAAGAGGGGACACTATCCTGGCCTTGGCCGGAGCGGGAATATTACCGACGAAAAGCCGAGGTAGGTCTATTGACCCACAGCAGGAGGACACCTGCCCCAGATGCGGAACATTTGAAGAGACCGTAAAACATGTGATCTTCGAATGCAACGACGCACACTACACGGACGAGGATTTCCTCTCACGATAAGGCCTCCATGAGGAAATACAGGACCCTTCGATCGTGACAAAAACCGAACGAATCCTAGAAAAATGGGAGAAGGAGACCAACGATCTGCTTGATAGCGCCTGACATGAAAGGCTGATGCGTCATCCTGTAACACACATAGAAGACCCATCTAGATAAATAAATTACCATTACCAAGATTTTCATGTCGAGGCCCCCGCTGAGGAGACCGTCTTTCTTGGGCGAGAAAGTCTTCCATTGAGGGACGAGCATTCGTGGTTCGGGCTTTCACTGTGTGTCAAGTAGATACAAATAGCGACACCGCCAGCCGTCGAAATTCTGACCCTACAGGGATAATTCATGGATCCGAACGGGCGAGATCGACAGGGACTCGGACAGCTGTGTGCTCACCTCGCCTGCTTAACATCATTCGTGGATTAGAATTGGAGGAAGCTCCCAGTGGCACTGGACACCACGCTGCGGGACCCCGACCGTGATCCTACATGGATCTCTCTGAATCAGCTGCTGGAAAGGAGAATGCGACCTGCTACTTCGATATACGGGCAATTTCAGAACGTTTTCCGAAGCGGAAACATTCGTTCTCTGAGATTCAGGGCCGGACCGGGCCTGCGTCACGCATTTCATCCTCGTATTTCGCCTCCGATGTGCATAATATGACCACTCATGCAGAGTACGAAGTTCGCGAGTTTTTCCATCTTCGCCCGCAAGCAGGGAACTCTCGGGGCAACTAAGGAGCCGATAAAATGAAGCCTGGGAGTAAGTCTTATCATGAACATAATTTTTTTGCGAAAATCACGACAGCGGGGCTACCACCTTAGGTCGAGGAGTCTCCTCGAGACCGACTCGGGAAATTTCTATCTCACCGCACCCTGGGAATGGAATCGCGCAGTACTGCTTTTCTCATTGGAGTCGAAATGCATGCCCTGGCCGGGCACTTCACTGAGTCCGTTTCTTACAGAATCCTTCAGAGATCCGGACACTGCACGAGTATCTCCGAGGAGCTTCCGTCGATTACCTGGCAGCGCTCAAGACGTGCCACTGTCCCGATGCATGCGACTTATTAGAGACTAGCCATGATTTCGGCTAGATTGCCCGTGTGCCGGGTTCGATGCTCTCGAAGCCCCGAGCGAGTTCCTTGAGACTTGTGGACAGAAAGCACAGATCACAGACCACTGCTTGGATTTCTCGTCCTTGTCGCTTAATCTCTCGAAGAATGTGCGCAGTCGGCGCGTGAGTCTCAACGTTCTTTTTGTCGAAGTCGTTCGCAACGGAACTCCGATTTGGGCTGAAGAAGATACATGGACGCAGAGTCGGACTCTGCCATCGCCGCTATGGAGCAGGAAAAATGAGAACAGGTGAAATATATGGGCATCATCTATCTACACTACAGAATTATGGAAGAGATAATCTCCTTGTGGAATAATCTTGGGAAGCACTACGTTCGATTTCGTAGCTCTCGATTCTTATGGAAACGCGGAGGCAGCTGTCCTCATAACTTGACAGAGTCGGGCGCTCGGGATAACATGATGGGATGCGAAAGAACGTGATAGAATACGGAGGGACATGATAGAATGCGAAGGAATATGAGAGAAAGGGGAGGAACGTCGAACTTATGCGATGCTGACACGCAAGCTCTGGAAGACGATGAGCTCCTGAGGCTGGCAGGGATAAAATCTATTGGAACCCTCGATCCTGTAATCACCCCGATCATGGTCCCGAGGCGATTCGAGCCTGCGTAGGGATTTAGGGTGGCTCGCACGGTAGGCTGCTGCGCCGTCATTCGAATCGTACGATTGTCGCCGGAGCAGTCGTGATATCATTCGAAGATATTCTGGAGAGCTCTGCGTTCGATCTCGGAGCTATCGGCTCATCGGGTAATGCAAAGCGAGTGGTCCTCATAGTTTCGCAGACTTGGGCGGTCGGGATACCATGAATGACAACATGACTCTCATGCGATGCTGACTCGCGAGCTCCAGGAGTAGATGAGCTCCTGAGGCTGGAGAGAATGCAACTCATTGGTACGCTCTCGGTCCTCTGATCACCCCGATCATGTTCACCCTAGCAGGCTGCTGCGTCGTCTTTCGAATCGCGCCTCGGCGGAAAGGCCGGAGCATCATGTGGAGAGAGCTAGTGGAGAGGATATACATCCAGCGAACACCAGAGAAAAACTTGCTAATTTTCCGGAATAACTTGAGAACGATGCAATTGATCGAGTGGAAAATTGCTTTTTACGCTGGCGGGGATAATTCTGCATCGTCACGAAGTGATTTCACACGCTTATAAGTCCGATTTTTGGTACGCTTACGGACCGACACGACTGCTTTATTTTATAAAGGGATTTTCGCGGAGTCGGGCGTAAGGTTCCCATATTGAGATGATGACTCCTCAACCAGAGAATATGTTTTCCAACTTCCGATTAGTACAAAACCGACTTCGATAATACACCGCGAGAGGATCACAAGCTGCTGACAAATATCTATATTTTGGGAGATTGTTTATGTGGGAAACATAAGTTATTCTATAATTCCTTTTGTCCTTCCTCGGCGAGGCTGTCACTCGTGTGTCACCTATAATCCTCTTCTTAGAACAAGGGAACTCGGGAGAGCAGGATCGACCGGTACATATCTATATTATCATCGGGAGGAAGCATCAACTGTTCAAATGATATACCACGTGAATGTATGCCGCCACCAAGGGCAATCCAAGATACATGGGCATGATCGATAAGCCGAATTTCGTCACAGCTAGCAGGACGGCTGCGATTGTGACGAGGGTGCTTCGCATGAAATTAAATGAACTCTGTGGTGGAAGTTCGACTGTCGGCGATGGGAAACGACCAGTTTTGAAGAACTCGTCCATCAGCTGGTCTTTTTCGGCGAAGCGTTCGATGAGAAAATCTCGCACCTCTTCCTCGCCTTGGGGAACGTCCTTGATGCTCACTCGCCGAAGGTGGAAATGAACATCCGGGCATGCTCCGTTCAAGAAATCTGCAAAATGTGACCTAGCTGTGAGCTCCTTCGAACGGATCAACTTGAGAGCTGGGTTCTACAGAGGACCCTTCGAGGAGCATCCTCCGAGGGGGGAGCTCGTCAACGCGGCCTCTTAAGAAATTATCTTCATGGAGAATTCTCTCGCGACCAACGATGCAAGAGAATGCTCGAGAGATTTCCCTGTGATAGCCGTGAGTACCTTACTCACCGATCATGCCGGGTGCCATCAGGCGGCGGCCTTCCGGTGAGCGAGTCGAGGAATACCCGACGGTGACATCGTAAACGGCATCCAATCTGTTGCGGAATTTAGATAAGAGCCGGTAGAAGCCTTTGTGTTTGGGAAACAGAACGTGTTGGAACGGTTCACGGTTGCAGGATCTCGCGAGAGCGTCGGATTTTTGGAATATTCCGTCGACTTCTTCGCCGTTGTTCCATGTAGTTCCCTCGGGGTAGATGAGCAGGGAAGTCTGAAATCACGGACATACGCTCAGAATCATATCAAATGCTATTGGGAGCGGAATTGATGCTCAGAGTAAGTCGATATACGGTGAGTGAAACTTCAGTTTCATGGAATGTCCTCCGTGACTCACTGGCGATTCGCTGGTGGCGAGGCGAGTGCCATTTCTTTCGAATCGGTCCCAGTTCAATTTCGAGCGATCAATGAAGAACGAGCCGTGATTCACGAGAAACGCTCCCACGAATGGAAGCCATATGAGCGATTCTTTCATGACGTGTCTCAACCGTTTCAGAGATCCCGATTCCTCCATCGCAGCGGCGATCGTGAAGTAGTCAGCTGATCACGGGGAATCGGTGGGCAGAGTTTCACTCACGCGCCCAGCGAGGAAATAGATTCAAGGAAGCGTAGATCGAAAACAAGCTTGATAATTTCTTCATCATTTGAAACTCACATTCTACTTGGTGATTGCCGATCACGAGAACGCTCTCGCCTCTATTCACAATCTGACCGTAATCCCCGTAGTGGTGTCGCTGGGGTTCAATTTTTCATGACCAGAGGTCCGAGAACTCGCCTTGTCATTCACTCTCGCGAGGACATGATATGTAGGTACATATGGCTTAATGACAAGCGGATAAGACGTGGCGATCACTTACTTTGATACCTCTTAGAGTCATCGAGCAGAAGACGACAAATCTCTCATGCGTCTCGTATAGAACATCGTTGATGTCCCTGTATCCTTTGCCCACGAGGTAGGAGAAGAACGCCAGCACGTAGAAGATACTGGTCATCCCAGCGATCACAATCAGGTCCAAGTAGTACATGAAGATCGCCAGCAGGATTTTGAAAACCCTGGGAATGAGGTCGCAAGAGCACGAATGTAGCGATCAAACTGAGCGTTCGTAAAAGCGTCGGGCTCCGGTATCATGAATGAGAGGCCTGAGGAGTTCACGGAGAGGTCCGTGGGCCAAGTATTGGGTTGATCCGGGGAAGGTTCTCAGGAGGGCCTATTCGCGATGGTGTCAGCTAGGGCTAAGGGACTCAGCAGCGAGACTCAATCCGGCCGAGTTGAACGATAATCGTCAAGCATAGCGTCTATGGGCTGCGGACCTGTTCCATTCCGTGCCATGGAGCGAGACCGCGTTTTGAATCCGTTTTCCGCTAGAATCGGTCCCCACCTTCCCCAGGCTCTACTGATCCAACCTAAGATCGACACAAATTCGGTCTGTTACCTCCGGACAGGCGCTGACCGTGAACTGACGGATGCAGCGATCAGTTTGACTCCGAGGAATGGAGCGCTGGCTGGTGAGACACGTAAATCGCGCCCCATATCAGTCCATGTTCCTAGTGTTGATGAACTAGTATCTCAATAAGCAATGTGTACCGTATACATCTAATATCTTGGGGAAGATCGGACACCACCAAAGCCTCCGACATGCGGAATGATTCCGACGCCCCCGCCTAGTACGGCCTATTCGTTAGTCAATGACGGCCGAGGCAATTCTGCGCTGTACCCGCTACAGGGATTCTTCCGCAAGTGGGCATTTACTGGAACTCCTGTCGCGAACTACGACGAGATTGGGCGAGACTACGCTTCCGACGAGCACTCCATTCACGAAGCGCTCACACAATTCGTCATCATGTCTTAATGCGATGGATTCCACGTCGAGATTCCGCGAACGTATCATGACCGCTCGAGATCGACGGAATTTCGCGCTTCGGAAACGGACGGCCATGCTCAGCGGTGCTTCGTCGGACTGGGACCAGGGACGCGCCCATTGGGTATTAGCTCCGCGAGTCTTGAATTGGTCAAAACTCTCGACAGACGAGGGAAAGGCGGTCGTGCTTTCCGAACCCGTTCCGCTTGACTTGAGAGTTGTGAACCGATTGATCCCATATGAGCCGTTCAGGTGTTCATGCCCCGGCATTAATGCCGTCGGAAAGCATGGTTGAGCCGAAACTGAGCGTTCCACTGTCTTGCATGGCAGCGTAATTTACTCGCTCGTTGAAGTATTCCAAGGAATTTCATGAGGGCTAACGAAGCCGATTCCTTGGATAATATCCTCTCCTTTTTTCCCTTCTCTCCCGATATTTCCCTCGAGTTGGGGGTGCCCCCAGTCAGTAGACGGCCGTACTCATAGCACCGAAAAACTCAGTTTTCGCTTGGCAGCAGGATGCTGCGCGGACCATCCGCAATCGTCTGCATACCGGTCTCTTCGAATTCGGTTTGAGACTGATCGGCGGGTCAGGAGGTAAGAATGGAAATTCACGACTTTTTAACAATTGCTGGTCGAGCCACACACGTGCCAAGGCCAGTGGTCCAACGTTTGAGACACGGGGAGCATCACGCCGTGTCTAGCGAGAATGTAGCGTCGAGACATCGAATCCCTCTTCAAAACTGTCTGACAGGAGAATAATACTCAGATTTATACAGGAGATTATCATTCAGACATCTCCCGCATCAACACCAGTGCTAAACTTGGACTTGACAAGTCCAGAGGTGATGCCGGGGCGGATTCTGGCCGAGATAGGCTCAAAGTTCTCCCTGCAGACGCATCCAGCGGGAGATCGGCTCCGCTCGAGGAGTGCACACTAGCCATCTAAGCGAGCCGAATGCGCCCGGAAATCGATATGGTGATGCCAGCGAGGAGACACGCATCACGGATTGAACTTCAAGAACAATTCTACGATCGAGATATCGGAGACAAGAGTCGGAGCTGCTTCGAGAGGCAGCTTTCCCTTGATTCGCCGACCGCGTCATCATCTCCAGCATTATTAGAAAAGAGAAACAATCATTGAACCGAGGTCGTCGTACTGCCTATGACGAAAGCACGTCTCATCAGACCGAACTCGGATGTGACTCGCCGCGCAATACAACGATTGATCGTCATGACTCATGAGATCCCCACAATCGGTCATACCTTGTTCGTTCCATATACCATATACAATACCGACGCAGGTTCTGATCTCATCGTCGATTTGCAATACGAGTATACGGGCTGATGTGGACGGCGACTTACCTCCGGACGCCGTCAGCGGCTCCTTCCGATCCATTATTCACAGTCGGACTGTTCATCTGACACAGCAGGGTCAGCCAAAGAACTTAACAGCGTTGTTTCGCGGGTTTGCACAAAGCTCAACTGCTTCCAGACTCCAGACTAACCACCACAATGACTCTGCCACCACCGCTGCTGCTGCTGCGGCCGCCGCTGCAAAGTCACTACTTGCACCGCTCCCACTGGGAGCAACGGATGATCTCCGTGGATCGGTTGGAGCTGGGAATGTTAAAGGCCCTGCCACAGTTGTCGGAACAGGACACGGTCCTCCCGACAGCGAACAGACGGGCAGGCTGCGGACAAGAAACGAGGAGAGAAGGCGCTCGGGGAGAAGAACGTCGAAGACGACGACAACGAGCGAACCCTACTCTACCGCCATCGCAACCTCTTTGCGCTGACGGCGCTTGATGTCGATGGTTTGGTGGATCCGCAATACCGACAACATCATCGTCAGATCGACGAAAACTGGAGAGATATTTTGAAAATTCGAAGATTTCTCCCCTAAGGCTCGTTTCGGGTGAATCGGAGCAAGAGCTCGGAGAATTGTCATTGGTTAGGGCGTCTCTCTGGAAGAGCCGCCAATGAATGGTGAATCACACCGAGGAGTCCTGAATAGAAGAGCGACTGCTGACTCTGTTTTGACACAGCTGAGTTTTGTGTCAAAGTATGATTGTTCCAATAATCGTCGTCACAGATGATTTGACGATTCTACTTAGTCGCGGGCGACGACAATCGGGACGCATCGAGTTCGAGGTCATCCGACAGGTTTTATTTTGACAGAGGCCGTGGCTCCGACTGCAACTGCGGATAACGCGTGCATCCGAATCATGTCGCAGTGAACGTATGGCAAATGGAGCAATCGACGGAGCGACCCGTCCGATTCGCTCGTTCTACTAACTCGCGCAGCGCGAGAAGAGGGATGTTTCGCTCTGAGCAGAGGAACCAACAAGAACCATAGCCGAGTCCGATTGTCCCAAAAAATCTATTCGAAACTCTTCCGAATCATGTATGACAAACCTTCGCGTCTAGTGCAAATATTCTCATACGAGAAAAAGGCGCTTCAGGATCGGTCCGAAGTTTGGAGGACTCGGGGAATCTTCATGCATCGAGAATCGAGATCTCGGTACTCACGCCTTCATCGCCCCCGGCTCAAACTGATATGAAGCTATGATACCGTCTAGCATTGGGGGATCTACGGTATTTTCGAATTTAGGTACATATATCAGCTCACCTGAGACTTCAGGGCAGTGATTGGCAACATGCTTACGTGCTCCCACATCGTTCCTGATACAAATTATCGGGAGCCGCTCCCATTTGGTTACAGTTCTCAGCATATCGACCCTACGAGGGATATCCGTCGTGAGGAGCGGGATCCTTCTACGCCTCCAATCGTCGAGATTCCTTCCCTCGCATTGATTACCTCAGTAGCTCTTCGCCACAGCTCAGAAAAATCGGAGGGCTGGTTGCGATATATGTACTAAGCGGCAATATTAGGAGTGTCCTGTACGAGCCGATGATTACCCGAAAGATGGATGAATTCCCGAGTTGAGACCGATCCGGGAGTGCCTAGCAGCGAGACTATCGGGCGGGGGCCTCCGACAATATTTCGAGGCGTGTGTGCAATTCTGCCAAAGCAGGCATGACCTGCGCAAGACGCAGATCACGACAGCACGGTGATCTTCCGATCAGGTTTGATCCGCGGAGATTGCCACTCATTGAGCGTGTTCCCGGGTGGCGAGGTTCCGTGGTAAAGACTCCGCTTCATTGAGCCCCTATGGAGGCACAGAGCAAGGCAAGTTCGATAAGCGCTCCTCACTTGCTCGTCTGTCATATTTATTTTCAACGCGAACTATGTCGGCTTGCGATGAGAAAGATCTATTTCATCGGAGCTCATCGGGATAGAGAGTGAGTTGAAACTCCGTAGAGCGACTCCGCTTCGACTCTTTCTAATTGTTTGATTGCAACCCTCAAGTTCGAGACCGTTCATGAGCGATCATGTCACATGAGGAACCAATTCCAGCCCTTTCCAGCCTTGCGTTGAACGAGCTCATAAGGACAGGCCGAACATCGACCGTCCCGAAAAAATGCTTGAGGTGTTCCTTGTCACTCGGATGCGATTTTCGGGTAGGCGACTCTCAGTGAGGAGAGATCATTCGAGCTGGACAAGATCTCCCTCGGTATGATTGGCATGCTGCGAAGATCCTGCGGGGCAAATTTATCGCAATCATCGTTGGGTCCGTCGTAAATTTCGATAAGATTGGCTGGCAATGTCATGAAGATTCAAGAGCCAGAGCCGCTATGGCTACAGCGCCTTGAAGAGCGAAATGAATGAAGCGGGGAAATCCGATTGAAGGTGGAGGGCAAGACAAGCTTGTGAGATTAGGCGGATCTCGTTGGCGAATTTGTTCAGGTAAGATATCAGCGCCGCTATCTATCATCCTCCTCGTCGTCACATCGTCATTCGACTTCTTCGCCTTCATTATCTCTGTTTTCCTGAGGGCTCTGCTTGAACTTCAGTGATGACGGTGCCGCGGCTCCATTCCGCCGTTGGACACGCTATTGAGAAGTCGTCCGATGTTCGGTTCCCAGAACTTCTACTTCACGGTTACCCACGGTTTAGGTGATATCGGAACGGGAGGACAGAGACTCTGTCTTCGCTTTACCTCTTTTCGATCCATTCTACCTCTTCCCTTCCATTGAATTTGAATGACGAGTGATTTCTTTACACCACCTTCGGCATTTTTTTCACGTGGGAAATCTTATCGCGCGGAATGAATTGACCGCTCAGTCACCGTAACTGAGCTCTCATAGCATTTATCTGTCCACTTGTGGGAGATTCTCTAGATCTTCACTCAGATCTACTTTTGTGTGAAGGCTGACCGAGGAATAATGGACATATGAGAGACGATTTCTCACTGTGGAAGGTACCGAAATCCGAAAGAAGTTGGCTTTCAGGACCTGGATAAGATACCCGTTCCTCGATAGCAATGCATCAAGTAATCTATGACAATATCCAAAGAGAATTTATCCCGGCATCAGACGAGACGACACA
Source organism: Galendromus occidentalis (assembly GCF_000255335.2). Taxonomy (NCBI): domain Eukaryota; kingdom Metazoa; phylum Arthropoda; class Arachnida; order Mesostigmata; family Phytoseiidae; genus Galendromus; species Galendromus occidentalis. The sequence continues at coordinate 111,555 of NW_003804489.1, forward strand.
CGACCTTTCCGTAGACCAAATCCACGGCCGGAGTAACGGTGCGATGCCGGAATAATGAGCAACCTGACGCCTCGGCATGAATCATCCTCCGGTCTTCAGAGATGGCTCTTCAGAGGCGACAGACGGGTTCCATGACCGAAACAGCGTTATAAGCCCAACTTCAAAAAACACGATGACAGCCGCCTGATTCACCTTGCTCTTGGCTTTGTCACACCTGTGAGGACAGGAGGCGAATCCGAACAAAGATTTCCGCGGCGCCACGTCGAAATGAGACGGATGTCTCTTTTTCGGAAACTGTTCTTCCGAAAAGACATAGAGGGTCATTACTTCTTCTCTCGCTGTCTTCCCCGGCCTCACATCCGACTGAAACATCATCACATAGCGCAATCTAGTGCGTCAACACCGATCGGACCACCCGTTCGATGTCCTCAAGATATCTGAGGCATTCGATCCTGCAGCGTTTTCCTATTCGGTAGCGTCCCGAGTCCCGGGCTAGAATCAAATCGGATAATTCGGATTTTTCCTCGAACTTTGTAGTTCGTAGGACTCTTGTCGGCGCCGAAAACATGCATGTCGTGAGAAATCCGGGCTCCGATTGTGAACCATACCGTCCCCGGGCAACGCTGCTCTACGCACGGTGCGCTCGATCCGAGCCGGGTCGATCGGCGCAGACGAGCAGTAGTATGCTACTCTGTGTGTAATTCCCATCAGCTTCCTAATGAAGAACATTTTGTATCACAGTGGGAAGTCTCCGATCATGGAATTTTGACTGGTCGCTCGCTCCCCCCTATCGAAAGCGAGCGCGCTGCGGCTCCGAAGGACCGTCGGCCCAGGAAGTTCGAAGTTGGGAAACACGGATTGAAAGTTGTCCGTTAGTCCGACCGTCCGTCAGTCAGTCAGTCAAATCGAGTATTCTCGTCAAAACCATTTTTCATTCGAGACCACTAAACCTGACATCATGCTACCGTTGGCGCAGCAAACGAACAGAGAGACCACCCAATAAACCGACGTACATACGGCAAACATTCCCTCGGGTACTGAGGTCTTTTGCTGGCAACTGCGGAAGCGTCTTCGGTTCGAAGCACTACTATTGTCTTAAGCATCGTATCTATTTCGCGGCTCCTTTTGCTGCTTCGTAAGTGGGGTCTTTCTGACTCGCGTTTGTTATGGCGGATCAAGTCGACGATATCTTCGTCAGTTTGAAGTTCGTCTAATAAGCGGGTAGTTCGGTAGCGGAATGCCTTGGGCCGAAAGCTCTCTAAATGTCAATGGGTGTCTAGGGCCAAGGTTTGATAAGAGAACCGCAGTTCAGACCTCCCGTCGCGCTGCAGCTGGACATCAGACGTGACGTAAAGCCCGTGCATGCTTTCGCGTGTGTATTGAGACGTCGCCGTCGTGTCCCGGATTCTATTGCGGCAATGGGTAGCGAATATTTCGCAGCGATATTGCGCCTGTCCGACTCCACGACTCATCGAGAAGGTCTTCAGCATCTCATCCGAAGATATCGAAGTTCTCGAGGGAATCCGCAATAGAAAGTGAAAACCGGGGCCTTGCTCGGAACTACTGGAGAAAAGTCTGAGACCTCGGAGTGGATTTTCTTACGTTCTGGCCGCTCGGACTGGTCGGGAGTTTCCCCGTCGACGACTGAAGCTCCATTGTGAGCTTAACGGTTTCGTTGTGAAAGTCTTTAGTTTCAAGTCTCTCTTTCGAAATGAGTCGAGAATTTTGAGCTGACGCGGGAGACCTCCGGCTGCTTGATTTGATGCAAATTTGAGAAGTGTCTCAATTGAGTGAAGTCTTCATCTGAGTGACTGACTCGCTACCCGACTCAGTCAGTCACTGAGTGGCCGAGCGGCTAGAGCGTCATTCGTTCATATCATACGGGTCGCATGGAGCGGTGGCGGAACTCACAGAAGCGCACAAACTTGTAGAAGGGCTCAAACTTCCCGGAAAGCCTAGGGGTGGTCCCGCGCTTGGACAGTTTAATGTCTCGACTTCATTTCGAATGTTTGAAACTCATCGTGCACGTACTCTCGTCTCCGGAACAGGCTCAGGCGGCGAAACGACGGCGTTTCTGTACGAATCGGGGAGCTCGAAAAAAAGCATTCCTACACTCAAGCTCGAATCTCGGACCCATTAGATACATGTTAGCTGACCGGTTATCGTCACTCAATATCTCCCATTAAGATCTTCTTTTTGTGGGCGACGATGTCAACGCTCCATTCATTGGATTGCTACTGTAAGATATTTTCTCGGATGAAACTCGGGAGAGGAAAATTAAAAAGAAGCATGACACTTCCATCGACTCCGTCGAAGGATCAAGCTTGTATTCCACGCTCTCTCTCGCGGAGCATTTGGCCGCTATCCAGGAAAACGCCCACAGTTCGTAGTCAATGGCAAGCAGGCACGCGCTCACCTATGTACACGTGCATCATCGACGATCGGAAGAAGTATTGCGAAAGTGCTGAATGCGCTCTCACAGAAAAAAAGCTTCGCGCAACACGCGTCTTTCAAGCATTTGACTTCATTGAAGGCTCCGCTCCGTGTGTAAGATGATCGCTTGACGGAATCGGGCGTTTTCCCGATGCGGGCTCCTTGATGAGTGCATTGATTCATCATTTCGTAATGTCGGTTTGACGCTACCTTTTGTTTCGTCCCAAGAGTCACAATTTCAAAATCAAACGAAAGTTTCGGAGGAGGGGACGTGAAGAACGGCGGAAAACTCGAGAGCGGAATCGCTGAAAGGAAGATCTCGCTCCGGGCTCGAGTCTGGGACGGCAAGGTTTCCTTCCATCATCATGATCGCAAGTCGCCGCCATCCATTTGGTCCAATTAATTTTTCTCTTGTGTGTGACGTTTTTTCTGCCTCCGACAGAGAGTTCCGCATCGCACCGGCGAGACCAGGCTGAGTGAGTGAGGTGAAGTCTAACGGCCCATCGAGCGTCCGTCTGTTCGTCCCAGCGACCGCTGGCCGCTCGGTGACTTGCCGGCTCGTCTACGAGCGCTATCGTGGCCGTCTACGACGTCTATGGGGTTTGGCCGTCCTTCTGCCTGTGTCAGTCACTTCGACCCATCGGCCGACCGAACGAGCGTCCGTCCGTCCGCTCATTCGATCGTCGGTCGGTGTCTCCGACGCTGTGAAGACTTTGCAGCCGGCGCAGATGTTCGGCCACGCGCCGAGATTCAAACTTCGATCAAGGCAGTCAGGCAAGGATGCTGAAAGTCAACTTTCAGGCTGCTGCTACTGCCGCGTGACCCAGTGGGCACTGCGGAAGCTGGAAGACTCGTGCAACCGCGTATTGTGTCCACGCCTAGATCTCTTGAATCTGCTCACTGTTGTCCGGATCGGAGCTTCGGCTTCTGACTCAGCCCGTTCCGATCCCTCCAGACGGTATTAGACTCCGATCTGCGATTCTACAGAATAGACCGAAACCGTGACGAAGTGCTTCCCTCGACACCAGCGAACGGAGCCCATGGTTTTTGAATCATCGAGCGTCATTCGACGGAGAAACTCGCGCAGTTTCCCCATCGGACGACTGAACCACTCGAGATCATTCATCCCGAATCTCGATGCATCGGTCCTTCGGATTTCCGTAGGTCGTGCTCGACTCCCGTCTCACGACCACCAGTCCTAATCGTCGTAATTTGCAAGCCCCACGCAAGCCGAGATCCTTATCTGCGTGACATTCCGTCGTCCGTATTGCCGCACGGACGAATTCTCCGCAGAGATCAATTGAAAAGATTAGTGAACGAGCACTCACCTCCGTGTGGTCGAACGAGCTTCCGATGAAAGCGAGCGTTTTCCTAATCAAACTATAAAAGCATAAAATACGCACAAGGGGGATGGGACGGGGAACTACGATTAAGACCGACGACGAGAAGGAGGACGGGGTGTTGATCGGGCTTGTTGTTGCATCAGATCGGATACACTTGATGAGATAACATATTCACACACAGACGAGCGAACGGAATGCTTTATTGGACTTGACTTCGAAGAGTTGTCGCCAATTCGTCAGGGTTGCTGCCGCTGTCGTCGTCTCGAAGCACCCAGGAGACTTTCTCGGGTTTTGTCCGATCGCATCTGAAGGACCCGTTCGTCGGAGACTCTGCGGAGCTCAAAGTCCTCAAGAAAAAGCTTCAGCACAGCACAAGGCTTGAGGAAGTTATTTTCTGGCGAAAAAAGGAAAGTTATATTTTCAGCCCGAGGAGCTCGAATTCATGAAATTTTCGGCTCGCTGCGAAGAAATACCTGTGAGCCCTACTGGACGAAACTATACGACGTATATGAAAGCTCCTCACAGGCCAAGCTATTATGTTTCAGGCTCGGCGTTACAGAATCTTGAAATGGTTTTCGAGTTCCCACGCTTTCTCTTCCCGACCCTTGGGATGAGCCGCCATACGGTATTCTGGTTTCGCTCAGGCATACCGACCGAGAAGGGGAATACGTACTAAGATGCGATGATGACGACGACGACAACAGCAGCGACAAGAAGAGCAGCCGAAGAACTCTCCTGAACAAAGTTTCCCAGCGTTGACCGACTGTAGGCCCAAACCCTAAGCGAACAGTGCAGGTGAGCTCCTCAACAGGCGGCGACTCAGCAGAGTGTGGACGGACGAGTGACAGTTAACGTGCCACCAGATTTAGCTCTGTTAGAAGAAGTTCAGTGGGCGTCGTGGAGTAACAGGTGTCGTAAGATGAGGGTGTTTGTACGGTTGGCTATCACTGGCGATACTCGTACGTTGCATTCATCGTTCGCCCGTTTACCTGCCAACTTCGTATAACGTGTGCGTGTCGATCTGGTCGAAAGCATTCCACCGTGAATGACCAACTTTGTTTGCTATCGTCGTCGTTGTTGTTGTTGTCGTCGCCGCTCTCGTCTCTAGCGCCGAAACCCTGCGTAGCGTGAATCGGCTCTATGCGCTAAACTCTAACCCGGAGACGGGATCCCGTCCGAAATCGAGTGACCGTTCCGCTAGCTCGTTTGTAGGGGGGAATCTCTCCTCGGCTGAAGTCTGAAATGCGTGCGATGCTTCCTCTGGGTATTTTGTACGTTCGCGATTTGCTCTACAAATTAGTACAGCAGCGTTACGACAACGGCGAAGGCGGCAACGGCGGCGAATTCTGCTCCGGGCTGCAGCCTACGGAAATGGCAACTTCCTGAGCCCACCTTCGCCTCATGGATCTTGTGATGCAGCTGTCCTTAATTGGCACAAGCTAGGCTTCGGTCCAGTTCGTCTTATCTCCTTTGGCCGAAACTACGGCCGACTAGAGCCGCGCGACGACATCGGGAGAAACTTCAACGAAGCAGTCCCAAGTCAAATCCTCAAGAACTCGTTTTGCTCGATGCTTTTTTCGGGCGGTCCCGATTTTCTCGGAGAACGGGGAAATCGGAATCGGCTCCGGCAAATGCTCCAGCACAGCTATCGGACTCAGTCGGCGAAGACGCGCTAGCGAGCCGAATGGACAGAAAGACTGAAGTGCAGACTGAAGCCAAGTTTACGAGCAGAACGAACAGGTCTAGACCGCCGAAGTCAACTCAACAACCTGGAGGGCATTGCCGTGCCATGCCATTTGTCTTGGATTCTGTATGCAACTATATCGAACGCTATAAACAGATAGATCAGTGGTCGATGTCGTTGTTGTTGTTATTTTATCGCTTTTATTCTGTCGACGCCGCATAACCAAACCGAGGGAGCAGCATCCCGATGTCTTTTGAATGTTGCCCGGTTGCATCCGGACAGAGATGTCAAAAGTGGCATTTTTCGATCCGCACAGATGTGTCTGATCCTGTCTGGAGCTCTCACTTTCACGACGTTCTGAACAAGCGTTCAAGGGCAAGAGCGATGTTGGCCTGCGAGCGATCGATCGACCTGAGGTATGATCGGGGCATTCCGTTCCTCGTTCCGGCAGCTTTCGCCGCGACAACGCTCCGTCCGAGATTTTCGCTCCAATGTATTCCGCCTCTATCCCATGCGCACGATGAAAGTCTCAGTTCCGACACTCTGGAATTAACTGCTTTAGTCCGTAATTAGCCGTTCGAGAGCCCTCGAGGTAGGCTTGGGACATGAGGTGACTGCTACAAAACATCCTGCTCAAGAATTCATCTCTCTCCGTGTTCGCGTGACTCCTGCAAGTACAAAGCTCCCGAGTGGGAGGAGTTTGACGAGCGGTCGGACTCGGGCGAGAGACCTGCCGAGAGCCTCGTCGCTTAGAGTCAGCCACTCAGGAGCTGAGTTGGCTACACCTCGGACGGAAGACGACCCCAACTAACTCGCTGTGAATAAATCATCAGTCTTTTATTGACTTCCTCAAGCGACTTATCGTTGACGGTTCTCCTCCGAGGAATTCTGCACCAGCATCGACTCCTCAGCGAGAATAATATAGTTCCAGTGCGGAGGTCGGCTTTTTTTAAATGATCTATATTCCCCTTGACGGGAGCCCAAGCGACGCGTAGACGACGCCGACGTCTCGAATAACTATTGTTAGGTAGTCTCCGACAGAACTTCGAAGCCAGTGGGACTCGCCCGGGACGCCCTGTGCTGGGCTGTTGTCGATCCCCTGAGATTGAAAATGAGCGATATGGAGGCAAAAGTTCCAGCTGCTTTCGGACGGATGCGAACTTGACCTTGCCGTTAGTTTTGTTCCACTTTTTCATGAAACACAAAATGTTCTCTCAGTCATCCGCCGGCGTGTCTGCTCCGGTGCTCCACAGGAGAAGTTTTCCCTCGTTTTATGCCGAAGCAGTAAATCGAGTTCGGTTAACCCACATTTCATCCAGTCCATCTGCAGCGTTCGGCTGGTGTACGCTCGGATCCGCGAAAGGGTGCGGCGACGACCTGGAGCTTCCGAGACCCATGCGTCTCATCTTCCCGCGCTTATCGACCATCGCGACTTTGTGTCGTATAATTTCGGCACGCGTTGCTCTCGGTTGAGCCGAAGGAAAATTATTTCCGTCCCACGAAATCACGCAGATAGCGGGAAACAAATATCTGTGGACCGATACCCCGGCACCATGTTCGAAATGGACGCTTCTCAGGTACTTATTCGCCTTGCAGCGATCGCCATAACACTGAGCTGGTTGATGTACGATTCCTGCCTTGAATGAGAATACCGCGCCTTGTAGTCCGAGCCATAACGCAGCGTAACGTACCGGTACGCATGCTTGTGTTGGTTGGTTGTCTTGGCCGCTCGCTAGCCCCTTCGTTCGTTCGTTATGTCGCTTAAGCCGGTCTTTTACGTTCTATGTTATGACGATCGATTCAAGCCAAGGGCCTCACTCACAAAGATTCGGTCGGAGCACCGCCCGATAGTCCATTCACTCCGACCCGAATACTAGTTCGGTTCCCGAGGCTCTGGATCGGCGAAATGACGCGAATAGGACAGAATCACAGCCCGAGCCGAAAAGAATACCGAGACCTTAGAAGGAGACAGTCACCTCGGATCAGGCCAAACATGAGACAAATATGAAACAGGTTCATGGAGGCGTGCTCGTAGGTGCGTACGGACGAGCGAACGCAAGGAGGTACGTTCATTCGCATGCTCGCCAGGGTAGAGCTCTCTGCCGTGCTCTGTCACCTGTCTCGGCGTTAACCAAAGTTAGCTTCGTCAGGCGTACGTACTCTGCTTCAGGGTCTTAACCTCACGCGATGTATCCGCCCCCAGTCGAGCAGATTTCGCTCGGTGGCTCGCTAGACTGCGAGCTGCATCCAGGTGACGCGTTATCGTCGTCATCAACAGTGCTCATCGTCATGTCGTCAGAAGCAGCCCCAGCTTCGACCGGAGTCGTCGCAGCGCTGCACCGGAGCATAGCATGCCCACTGCAGACACCCGAACAGAAGCGACGGCTCACGTGCCAATTATCGGAAGAATGTCTACACGGGCAACGCGATAGAGAAATCAATGATGGATAATTTCTTCCAGACAGTCTCGTTTTCTCCTGTCGGTGACGGGCGGTGAAATTCTCGGAAAACCTCACTGGAGCCACAAAGGTATACGAAGCAATGCGTTAGATGGAATTCTCCGAGGAGGCCAGAATGGAGGGCTCGAACTCTCAGATCTCCTCAACGGGGCAGAGTCTTGAACCACTCCGAGCTCGTAAGCTATTTAAGGTCGGAGGAGCCGAAGCTCGCCGGCGGCGAAGGCGGCGTGAAGACGTCAGCAGGTGTGTGCGACGATCATCGAGCGGGCTTTGCTCGAGCTTCTTCTCCTTCCTGCTACATTGAGGATTTCGAAAAAAAAACGTTTCGAGAAAGTGGCTCGGTCCTAGCCGCTCGGAAACTCCTCCTCGGATCTTCAGGTTCCCCTTGGTTGCGACCTCGATCGTCGAAGCTCATCAACTACATCAACATGTTCTATCGAAATCTACGAAGGAAAGGGTCGCCGCGCCTCCTGATCTCGACTCGCCACAAGGTCGAAGTCGACTGCCGCTCGGCCCAAGGGGAAATACTCGGAAATCGATTTTCTCGGAATCTGGAGGGGACCCTCTCAGGAAGAGTATGTGGCTTGGGATAACTCGCCGCGATGAAAAGAGACTTGCGGGATAGAGCTCGATGAACAGGTCACCCTCTGAGAAAATCCGGGGCTGCGGTGTAACGGCTTCAGTAGTGGCAGCCCCAGGTTATATCTCCGACTCAGATAGCGCCGGTCTAGCTGACCGCCTAGTTTGCCTGCCGGCTTTTCTGACTAGCCGCTTTACTTCCTGTGTTCTTCCTGTAATTTCTGCGTGTCGAAAACCCCCGCGCACTACTAGTGGCCCCAGCGGGGGTAGAAGATGCACCTGAGATTCTACACAGATATTAACTAAGCACCGAAAAAACGACTCACTGCCGCCTCCGACGATACGTACAACGTACCGCATGAATTCGGCGTCGCTTCGAGCCGGGTCCTTGCCCCTGACAAGTGGACAATGCCCGACCGCTCCGAGCTCAGAGCGCATTCAGAGACGATGCTCCTTGCAGTAAGGTCACAGGCTCAAATCCAGCGATCCGATGATCTGCAAAAGATGAAGGCTTCCGAAAATATTCTCGGTTTCGGGAAGAATCTGGGGATTTCGAGTTGCTGCCCGAAATGTGGATTTCATAGCGGCGGCGGCGGAAAGCGACTTCCGACCAGCTGCAGTACAAGCTGCTTTTCTTACGTACGCTCATTCAAATAGATGGATGCTCGTATGACCGTAATCTTGATCCGCACACCTGAACTTGTTCGTCGCCCACAAGCGCCCGCTACTCCGGAATCTGGAGCGCCACAGAGCGAAACGGCGCGCATCGTACGTTTCCTGTGAGGAGAAGGTCCTAACCGCGGTCGCGGGGCATACGATCCCGTCCTTCTTCTTCGGATGACGGTTGGCTGGCGGCTCGCTAGATGGCTCGGTCGGTCGCCAGGATGGATGGATGGACTGAATGATCCGTTTTTCAAGCGAAAACAAGGGAACACCGGAGACAGATACTACGGCGGAGAGTTCCGGCGGAGTGGCGAATTGTAAAGCGACTAAAAAACAGCTGCGCCCCAAGATGCCGCTGGGCGACCGGATCATACGTACGTACATGACATGGCGAAGGGTTCGCCCGTAACGCCATGTACGTGCGTTTGTCAAGGTTTCATGCTGGTGTTTCTGATGCGCAAATTGGCGAGGAACTCGTTAGCGCCGAGGACTTCATTCTATCCTGCATAATAAAAACTACCGACGGATAATTTAATAATTTAATCATTTAGATGTCGTCAATTAAACCTGGTGTCCGACGGATAATTGTTAAAAACAAACGATAATAACGATGATGATGATATTATTTATAATTATTATTCGGATCAACGAGCCCCCAGACGAAGATTCGTTAGAGAACGGGAGATCTTACGGATCGTCTTGTTGCCATTCGGCCTTCCATTTTGTGTGAAATCGCTCGAATCGAGGAGATGTTCTCGCCTGATTGTCCGATCCGATCCGTGTGATATTGATGTGGCGCCAGCTTCCGGGTGGCATTCCGACACGTTTCAATCAGTTCGCAGCGGACGCTCGCTCGAACGTCCGTCCGATATCTCGTTGTCGGACGTTGTCGTCCTCATCGTGTGTCCTCCATCAAGTCGTGTCGACGCTTTCCATCGTCGTCGTTCTCTGAAACGAGTTCGAACTCACACCTGCACTAGAATCAAACAGAGATTTAAATAACACACTTCAATGGATACAGATAAACAACTTCGATACAACGGCGACGTCGCGTGCCGTCCGCTGCCGTAATCCCCGTCGCTCCTGCATCGCCGACTCTCGCACGGAGACTCTTCGCAGCCAGTCGGCCTGGCAGGCGGGCAGGCAGGCAGTTGGACGAACATATCGAACGGCAGAGGAAATTCCCACGTGAATGAGTTGAACTTTTTGTTGCGTCGTGACTTCTTGAAGGTTTCGACCTCACGACTACGAGGTAGTAGCGAGTTCGAAACTGAACTCTTATTGAATCCCGGCTTCGAAACATCCGGCCATCAGAGCAACGTAGGGGACCCCATCTAATGAATCTCGAAATGGGACCTCAATTGCTCTCAAACGCACGACCAGTATCCACGGTCCTGAGCCGGGGAAGGAAAAACTAAATCTCGACCAGCCCGATCAACCGCGGAGCTCGGGGGGTACGAGATACATTGGAATTGAGGTTGCGCAGATTTTAGAGGCATATCCGATATGCCTTCGCTCTGCCACCGATTCCGATGCTTGGTTTCGTTGATAAATCTTCTTCGAAATTCTGGAATGGTCGTCGCATCGAGGTTGCTTGTCGAGTGAGTCGGGATTCGAGCAAGAGCACGGAAACAAAATAATACTCTGGACCTAGGAGGGGTGAGGGGAAGGAGGACTCGGATATCTGGCTGGACGTATCACTTTGGTGGATCTCGCCTAATAAATACTCTTAGAGAAACCCGCCGTCTGAGTGGGAAGTTCCGAGTCACCAAAAAACTCAGGTCCCTTTGGCGACAGCGAACAGA
>NW_003804489.1:122540-244914 GCF_000255335.2 Galendromus occidentalis
TCACGAACTCTTCAAACACAGTCAGTAGCATAGTAGTGATCACAGCCGGAGTAGCGGCTGAAGCTGAAGCTGAAGCGTTTCCCGTTGCTTCTCGTCCGGACGTGGGAAGCTTCATCGACGCAGAAGCGTCTTGGTGAGAGAGCGATATCCGTCGGTTCCATTGATTAGTGATGAACACGATGATCAACCAAAGTGTGTGGGGGGGGGAGTACCTGTGAATACGAGGTCTCTACTCTCCTGCGAATCTGAGGATTCCACCGTGAAATGTCTTGAAGTCTCGATCGATGGAATTCCGAAAAAAATAACTTCCCATGACAACGCTCTTACCTAGATCACTATGGATCGTCACCGAATCCATCCCGTTTCCCCGGGCTCGGAGCTCCAGCTCGGTGGACAGCTCGATGTCCGTCTTCCTCCAAGAGCCTCGCCATAGCGCGTACAACATCAACGATAATCGCGGCGCTCTCAGATCGGGCCGGCAACAAATACCAATGAGAAGAGGTCACCCAAAACAAACATGTTGCGTGACCGTTAAGAGGTGTTTTCACCGCGGAAACAGCCATCCTATGATTAGTCAACTCTCCCTTATTTGTATTCAAAAAGCCACAGTCTCTGGTCAAATATATTTAAGTCGAGCGACAGTCGTAGCCGCCTCCGTCGTCGTTCATGGCGCGGCAGTCGAGTCGCACCGGACGACAGGGTTCAAGCTCTCACTTGAGCTCTCAATCAACATCGATGACCGCTCACTGATAAGGCTTCCGGAAGTCGTACGGATGGCCACAGAAGATGTTGGGGTGATCGAAGTTCAAGTGAATAGAATACAGCGGGGTGGAATAGAAGGAATGAAGTCAAACCGATCTCGTATTGGAAGGGACGACCGTCATGCGTCTCGCGATAGAATGGCGCTGTGGAATCTCGAGGCAAAGACGGATTCCCTCAGACGTGCACGTGGTCGTCGATGGATCGGGCAGTGGATGCGAACCCTGAGCCGAGCTCGAGCCACCCAAGGCTCGAGTAGTGCCGACAACACGCAACGATATGTCTTTGATGGATACGTCGTGGGGCATCGCGTAGAATCAACATCGAAAGCTTACGGCGAAAGAGACGTTGGCGGAAAATCAAGCCCAGCGAAGGATCGGGGACGCATCTCTAAGAAGGGAGAAGCCCAAGCGTTGCTCCGATTCTTCTTCGGCACTATCCATCCACAGGACGCGCTAGGTGAAGCTTATGTAAATAATGAACAAGACTAGAAACCGCTAAGATGGGAGAAGATATCGGTTCGAAGATAGAGTCATCAGATCGAGGTCAGGGGTCGGGAGTGCCGCCCTCAGCTCAAACAGGATCCCGAACTATGACCACGAATCCGCTGCATCTACCGACTTGATAGCTTGATAGGAGTTCGTCGGTAGAAATATGATATCGAACGAGTCATCTTTCCTGTAGGATAATTGCTCGGCGACTTTTGTGCTTATGTGTAACGAGAAGAAAACGGCCTCTCGAGAACCGTGGTCGAGCCCTGGCCTCCTCCGCCGACAGAAATCATGGAGATCGAGGCAAGACCAGGAATCTAGAAAACGTCATTGAGGACGGAGCGATACGGACATTCCAGCTTGAGAGAAGGAGGAGCGGGGCGTGTTCTCGCGGAGCTCGGACCCATTGCGTGCGATTCCAGTTTTGAAAATCGTGAGAACTTCAAAGAATACATTCCCAGCGAAAGCAATCACGACCATTATCTCATATTTGCCATCTTCGACTTCTGCGCACGTGTCTGGTCGTGTATGCGGCGGCGGAGAACTTGTACGCCGTGCGCGTTCAATTCATCAACACAGAGAGGAAAAAATGATTTTTGTTTTGACAGCTCTGAATGCCTCTTGGTGTTGAATCTTTTGAAAGCCGTATACCGTTGGCGATATTTCCTTGGGAGTCGCGTGCCCCACAGCGAGTAATTAGAACGCTGGGTGATTCGGTTCGATTCGCTCAAAATCAATTTGCACGCTTTTTAAAAAGTGCACGTTTTCAAGGGCCTCCAATCGGTTGGGTGGGTGGGTTGGCCGGAGGTGTCTGCTGTCTGATTCCTCTACGCCTATGTACCGTTTTACCAGGAACCCTGGCTGGAGCTCCGACTGCCTTGAATGACTTAGCCACTGACTGCCGCATCAGCGATATTCTCGGCCGTGGATTTGGGTCGATTTTTGAAGAACCGACCCGAGACCTTCCGGGAGGGATCTCTGTTATGTCATCTAATCATCTCCATCATCTCTGGTGTGTTAGTTGGATGCGCGGAGACCCTTTGCAAGTTCCCGCCTCCGGCATCGGAGTCTGTCGTAGTGGCCAGAGTGTGAGATCAATGTTCGGCTCACCGAAATCGCTCGATGACGTTCTGACTTGTTCGGGAAGTGTGCCTAGATGTGCGCCGCAATTAGATATTGCTGCGGGCGTTCGAAGCCTCTCCTGATTCGAAGCCAGACACATCATCTCTCCGTCTAACTCCTTGCCCGGCTGGCTGGCCGGCCGATCATTCGCTCGAAGCCTCCTCGCTACCCGCATTGGAAGCCGTGTGCCACCTCAGAAGAATTATTGTACTAACTTCGAGAACCTACTCCGATCTGACAAACTCCACCAGCAAGAGCTCCCTTCCGTGCACTGCATTGCTCGAACTCGATGACAGAATGCATTGGAATCACGGAACAGTTTCGTACGCAACCTGCTCCGAGCAGGAAACCTACCCTAATTAATTGAGAATTGAATCATGAAGCCGTATCCCGACATATCGCCTCCAGCTTTTCCAGAGGCGAAATTGGGAACAACAGTCCCTCCTCGAGATTATACTCAATTGAAAAACCATTCCCAATGAATGGCTACATATCGGCAGCCCGTGGAATCGGGCTGCGACTCAAGCTCGAAATTCCCGAATCTATGAGTCTTTGCTCCGGATGATTGTCGCCTCAGACTATTCATCAGAGGATCCGTCTCGGCATGTTCTGATTTCCTACTGCGCTGCGCGCTGCGCCTGAAGAGCCATCGCTGAAATTGACCTTCAATAGGTGAAGAAATGCGTTGTTTTTTTGAGTCACTGTAAATCCATTACACTGCCACGCGAGCCGGATTCTTGACGCCAGAGGCGCTGAAGTCATACACAGTCTACCAATAAGCGGGAGGTCGTTCTGAAAACCGCTTCAAATATCTTCGGTTTCAAGTTTTCTAATCGAGTTAGTCGCTGCCTCGTTCGCTACCCCCATACCTCCGTCTTGAGTCGATGGCCCGCCGAAGCGCCGAACTCGTTCATTTTACAAATCGCCTCCATTACCTCAAACCCCCCACGGAGTCAAACATCTCATCTATTGTGACAACACGCGCGCGCGCGCGGCTGCTTCGGTTCGATGGATCGCGCGCGTTCCCGATATTTCTACGGCCCTCTTCGAATTCACTCGCTACCGATACGCCGATGCGCTAATCCGCAGAATAATGATCCCGCCTATACGCTGGATGACCGGACTTACAGTTGGAGAGTGAGCCACGCGAGCGACTCACTCAGCGAGTGTCGGGTACCCGACCGGGCGGATCGCAAACTGTCATTGGCGGTGGAGCCGAGGCAGCAGACGTGGGGTCCACCTGCCCACTTGAGAGTCCCTCGTCAGTTGTCGCGAATCTCCGTTGTCAGAAAGCGTAACGAGCACGCGTCTGCGAAGGCAACGGATTTAAACCATTTCCACCTGCTGGATTCATTCCCATGCAGAAGGCACGGCGACCGTGTCCTTAAACGATCGTTGCGGGCGCGCGCGCCCAGCTGAACGTGGCGCCTCCAGCTCCGAGGACAGTACGTCTGGGTCCGAAAATCCGGATTCGAGGTTCGTCTGGGAATTTCTCCGAATCCGCTACCGAAGGGAAAATTCCCAACGATTGACTCAAAGCTCGGAACCTCAGCTCTGCTCCCGATCCTGTGTGTTCTCCCTCGACGATTTTTGACTTTGAGGACATACAGGCAATTTTTGTCACAATAGGTATTCAACATCGTTTATTTTCGAAACTTTTCTGCCTCCATTCCTCATTTCTTCTCGAGTATGTCTTGGATTTGCGGAATGTCGCGACTTCATAGCTTAACGCACTATTTACAAGCAGGAAGAGTCAGTGGGAACTGCTCCGAGAAACGAGAGAGTATTTGGTAACTGCTGTACGTTGAACGGGTCTCGATTCGGTTTTGTTCTTCTCCTTCTGGAATCACAGGGTTTCACCGGAAATCGGAAATTTCTTCAGGATTCGATAAATTGTATCCAGGGTGACTATTTACATTACAATCGGTCTATTCGAGGCGGACGAGTGCCGCTCCGGAGATGGCTCCCCTCAACACGGCGAAATCCGCGCCGAGACTGGAGGATACACGTATACGGGTGCGCAGTGGTAATGCGATTCTTGCTGGTAAGTGTGACCGTCACTATAGGTCGGGAACGAGGTCATATATGGGTAATCCTGTCCGGCTGGGAACTGGTCAGTCGGAGAACTCCAGGGTACCGATCCGGATTGAGGCACAAGCTCCTGTTTGAACGATGAAGTTGAGCTCACTTCACCGATTTGCGTGAACGCGGCATTTGGTGAGTTTGGCGCAGCGCTGTTGCTGTTGTTGTTGTCGTCGTTATTGTGGCTAATTATCGTTGTGGCGATACTGGAGTTCGAATTGTTGTTGTTCTGACGATCCTTGGTCACTGGATCTGATTCTGCCAGGAGTCTCTGAAGGGCCGCGATGTATTCGATGGCCTTGTGCAGAGTTTTCACTTTCGAAAGTCGCTTCGAGCGGTTCTCGATGGGCACGCACTTCCGCAATTTGGCGAAAACACCGTTCACGGCCTGAACGCGCCGACGCTCCCGCGCGTTCCTGCGTGCGACCAAGTGCGGAGGTTTTTCACGGTGTGGCACGTGTTTGTAGGTCGAGGATTTCTTCTTGTCATCCTTATCGCTGCCTCCATTCTCCAAGAGGGAAGACTGCGAATCGTCCGAAGAGGGTGATGGACAGAAACCACTGGAAAGAAAAAACATTCTGGATGAGTCTTCCATACGGTAGACCATACGGTGCAGTCTCGTCACGGTTTGAGCAACTTCTCTCCTCGGAAATTCGGAAAATCAGGCTCACCTCATGCTCTCGGTCTGGGCCCAGGAGAAATCCTCCTCGGAAGTTGGACTCATCACCAGAGACTGCTGCATGTTCATTCTCAGATAACGGGAAAGCTCTGCGACGCTAGAATATCATCCGTATCAGGGCACACGTTCACCTCTTGCTTCGATGTCGCCTTTTGGAGCGAACGCACAACCCTCGAAGTTTTTAAGCCGTGGCGCCTCCTCTCCCACTTCGGAGCCAGGGAGGAGCTTCGAAAGACCCGCCTCCGACGGACTGCCAACCACTTACGGCGATCCTCGGCGATTCAGAACGATTCCGAAACCTTCGGAAGACGGACAGAATCCTTTAATCCAGAGTTGCACCCGATGCATAGGAAATACTCCCCTCAGATATGATTTTCGGCTTCCGATCCCTTGAGCAAATCCTCGATGCTTGTTCGAATATCGAGGCTCCCAATCGGACATTTCGGGCCCGATTTCCCCTCGAGGCCGAGCGGCCAACTCCCGTGGAAATTCGATGATTCAGCGCACCTCACTCGACTCTCGAGGCTAAGGTCCTCGGAGGTCTCGAGATAAAGCATCCAACACAGAGCGGAAACGCCCGTCTGGTGTGCGCGGACAACCGCTCATCTGGCGAAGTCGGAACCAGCTAGAAGATACAGTTCTGAAGTACGCTTTCGGATACTGCAAAATCGTAGCAGTACAGCCGTCGTCATTTTCCTCCGTGAGGGGAATGGATGCGCCCTATTGCGTGAGTTCGGGAAGACCAATCCGATGTATGTACATATATATGCATTGTCTGAAGCTGTAGGTCACACTGAGCCGGCACACAAAGCCTGGAATCCGGGCATGCTCCGAGGTTCCTCGGTGTCAAGGTAGTCTTCCGGAAATCCTGAACGCACCATGCGCGGAAACTCGGGAAAAATAAATGCCTCCGATCGGGGGCATGATGCATGGTGACTTATTCGTGGCGCTAAGTGTGGGCGAACCCACGATGGGTCAGAGTCAGAGCCCTCTCTTGCTTGGCCGAGCCTGTCTTACGGTCGGGCACAACGGCACGACCGATGGCGAGCTTTGTATTATCATCATTAACACACATATATGTGAGGATCAAGGTCTCCTTGAGACTGCATTGACTGATTGAGCTGTGGTCTCAAGAGTCACCCCTAGGAATCAGAACCCATTTCAAGTCGGATGTCGACATCGTGTCGAGTGCAGCCTTCGGAGCTTACCGATCTTAGGAGGGCACTCGAGCTGGTTTCCCGGTGCAAGTTCCCTATGGATGAGTGCGGGGGATCATCCGCCGGAACTATCTCGACCTGCAGCGGAGTGAAGAGATGTCGCGAGGATCTTGCGCAGAAAGGGTATCCCATCCCGTGACGTTATGCCGCGCGGGGCCGCTCCCGCTACGCGGACTCCACCCGCTTGCGAGACGCCGCTCTAGCGGGAGTAGGGTGAGTCCAAAATTCCTTGCTACCATTGGTGTGCCTGTAACCGGGGATTGTCACATTCATGAAAGAAGCTTCTCTGTCGGCCGGATACGACGAGTGAAATCTGAGACATTCCGATCTTTCTTGTTCACCCTTATCATGTTCTTTTGGATGAACACGATTTTTCCAACGATGAAGGCGACGAATTTCGTGGGTAAACAAAAAGTTGATCAGATCGATTCCCCAAAATCAAGTCTCATCTTCACGGATTGAGTCGATCTTTGTTGACGTCTCACTGACGGATCACTTACGCCAGCCACGGACCTCCGAGGTGTGAAAGAGAAATCCACGGAACCCTGTGTCGGGTTTATTTCAGTCTGCGGACGGCATTGGTCGACTCCCATTCATTCTCAGAAGGAGACTCTCACTTGAGGTGACCCTCAGGAGCTAGGATGGGAGATCTAGGACTTGTCTTAAAACGGAAGACGCTAGGAATCGTGTCCTTCCGGTAGAATGAGATATTCCCTGTCCGTGTTCCAGTGTCTAATTAAATCTTGAACCTTTCTCAATAAAGAACCCAGAAGTCTAGCTCTCGCAGAAAGGGCTGTTCGAAAGAACTCCGAGAACAATTGAATCCATGATCGAACGCCTCGCCAGCTCGATGACGGTGGTCTTTCTTCACGTACTCGGTCTTCATTCGGCAGACCCAGCAACAAATCGACCAACCTAATGGATTACTTCACCTAAACGGCCCCGTTCGACAGGGTTCCACTGAATATTTGTGTGTCCTCCCGACTCCCGGCTCATTCCTGGGGTCGACTTCAACGCTGATATATGGTCTCAGAATTGCGGAGATCAACTGCTCTCCGAGTCGCTAAGCTGAGACACTAACTTATCCACCCAAAGCACAGTCTGGTGGATTGGAGGAGATTTCGAGGAGAACTCTATCCGTTGATCCGAGAGCAGAAGAAATGATGACTTAAGGATCGAAGTTGGAGAGGATCCGGGGCCGAGTGGGAGTCACGCGAGCCTTCTGGGGACGCGCTCGGTCCCAGTCCTCAAAGAGTTTGGCGGATACCACCGACGTAAAATCGTAAGCGGAAGATGAATGAAGACATCAACGGAAAATGCCACAATCAAGCACTCACAAGCGGAGAGAATACGCGACCGGCCCACAGACGTAATTCAATTCGCTGCCCGCCACCCAGAAATCATCGCCTGCTTTCTCCGTGGAGCCTTTCATTTCGAACTCAGCCGACCGGACGCCCCCGCTAAGAAGTTCAAATCGAGCTCCTCCGGCGACCGTCGAGCGACGACGTTCGATGAGAGCTTTGATCTGAACGACCGTCACTCAGGCGGACGATGTAGAGCACGACCAACGATTGCTTTTTTCAGACCGGGGCCAATGGATTCATACAGTTCACGAGCAGACTAGCCGCACAAACAATTAGACCGTTAGCAGCTATTGCCCAGTCGGTCCCTCCGATTGAGCATCTTCTTCATCTGACTCTGAATCGATCCGAGGTCTCCCCCGAAAAGCACCCGTTCTAACGGGTGCCGATGAAGATGTTGCACGGAGTCACGCGCCGTGTTCAACAAATACTCCGTCTGCAAACCTCTTGCCGCGCGCAAATTATAGCTGAGTGAGCAGGCGGCGGACTAAACGGTTTGTGGAGCTGTCGACGGAACCGAATAAGTTCGCTGCTTGTTTGACTAACTGGCGGGCGAATTATCGGACCTCCAACAGCGCGATTTGTGGTTTCCGTAGTTCGTTGTAGTCTAATAGATTTAAATGTTTTCGATGAAACAGAAGCGGTGCCCAAGGCTCCGGACGCCTTTCCGCGAACTGTCGTGCGTGGCTGTTGATCGTAACGACTTCATTCCGATCGCAGAACTTTCACAGCAAAGTTCCGAGCTAGGCTCGATTGTCAGGGATACGCTCAGAACCCTCTGGAAGAGTTTCGATTGCAAGTCCGATTTCATTCCATCCAGAAATTCAAATGGTCGCTATCCCATCGCATGTCAGGCAGGGGAATTCTTATCGGCGGAAGTGTGGCGATCTTTTGTTCCAAGTCGTGGGGGTTCTCGTTACGACAACGAATAGCAGATAACAATGAGCGTCGGATGTTTTGCAGTTCGTGTTTGTGTCGGCAACTTTCAAACAAATGCTAGGTACTTGTTCGGCGCGGTCGCGTGGGGCCGGCGAGTTAAAACACATTCCTTCCCTACACTGAATCAAATTCTTACTTAATACTCAGCTGAGATAAGCCAAGAGAGTGCTACTGTTTCGGGTCCGGGAGACACGAGTCGATGCGATCCTGATGAAGCGTCCCCTTAGTTCGCTGTTGGTCAGGAATCTGGGTCCGCTCCTCGTTTCGAGGCCCGTGATTAGCTCCCTGCGAGCCGAAGGATCCGGAGGACTCGAACGTTTTCTCTCTCATTGTGCAATGCAACGACGATTTCCGAGTGTCATTTTTCCCTTGTCGGGAACCGGAAAGAGGATTCGGCACGAGATTTTCGAAACCTGATAGAGATCGGATAGATTCTGGTAGGTACTCCACAGAAAAGAGCGAGACTTCGTCGAGAATCCTACATGGGTCGTCAGACACTTTTCGATGATGCATCTCGAGATGCAGCTTTCGGGTGAAGGATTCGTAGATCAGAGTAGCAATGACGTCTGACAATGATGACCGCTTGCCAATCTATGGGGAATTCGACTGATGCCGATGTCTCTATTGCGGAACCCAGGGACTCTCTCGGAGACTGCAAACTCCAAAACAGTCGAACCACCAGCGTTGCGACAGATCATCGCGCACACGATCAAGGAGTTTGTTATTTACTGCGAGAAGAAAACCGATTTCCAACTTAGGTGGTCAGAGTTTCTTGACCGGGAGGGAAGCGTTCACGAGGAGAGTGAGGCCGATCATGTTTCGAAGACGGATAGCTGACGATCGACCTCGGAAAACTTGAACCACCCATTATCAATTGTTTGCTTTCACTCCATTCCCGACCCGAACACCGTTTAACCCGATGCGGTTAACCAACTTGAGGTTACGCCTTCAGTTCGAGCGAAACCTCGGGTCATAAGTCAAGTTCTAGCTCGAGCCTTTCTCGACCGACCTACGTACGTCACTGTCCTCTCATGGAGACCGATCGGTTTCAGTAAGCCCTCCTACGAGAGTCTTCCGTCAGGAGATCCACAGGGAACAATGCACAAGCTCATGACGAGTGCACCTCTGAGCGTGAAGACTCCACGATACGCGCGAGCGACTCGCTCGAACTGCGTTCAGAACCTTCGTCGGCTTTGCTGGTCATCGTGAGGAGTTGATCGAAGCTCGAGAAAAAAAGATAGGCAACGCTCCCTTGCTGCCCTCGCGCGAGTTCGGCGCACGTCAGAGAGCGACAACTGCTCTACCATCCGACTTGTAAGATTCGGATGCCGAACTATTTCTTCGACGCGACAAAACCAGTGGGATGTTTAATGTTTCAGGAGAGCTGACTTTCTACGGTCCGCTTCGGTTGAACTCAGCATCAGCGAGTCTGGTGAGAACTCCGAGAAAAGCTCACAGCTGAGTGAAATGCGACGATGACGACTTCGGGCTGCGACTCCCATGCCGGCCGAGGGAGAAAGAAAAAAAGATGTTCCCCAGACTGACGTCTCGCCCCGATCAACCTCGAAGGGTCACGGCCCACTTCCAGCGAAAAGCTAATGACTTCTTAATGGATTCGCGGCATCTAAGTCAAACTAAATTTTTCCGGCACGTGGCAGCCCGATACCGGATAGTGCGCTACCGTGCCGCTCCGGACCACCTATCTGAGTGACTCGCAGAAGAGCATCGAGCTCTCGCATCTAGAATGCAGTGACGCAAGGAAAGGGTTGAAGGGGCCGACTCTGATAGACTCTGGGCCTCGCCCGAAAACTGAAATTTCGAGTGATGTTCAGGAGGTCCATGAGAACTTGGTGGAATTCCGTCTAATCTGATGAATTGAATCATGTCTAAGCTGATGTTTGGAAAGAACTCGAGGAGCGCATCGCAACATCGTCGGAGAGGCGATCGGGTGGATAACTCAATTAAAGGGATGACAGAAGCTAAAGGGTTGCAGAATGGCGACCAGAAGAGGGTTAGCTCCAGACACCGCGTCTGGGGCATGAAGGAGTACGGCACGTGAATATTCTTAAATTCTTCCTCTGCCATTCAGCTTCAGCAAACAGAGCGCGAATAATACAGAGAGCGGGAAACGAAGATTCACCGCGAGCAAATGACGCGCAAACAAAGGTGCTTATTGCTGTTTTACGACAAGACCGAGCTCAAGGTGTTGATGGCATTTCACCCGCAGTCGAAACACCGCTGGGGTTTGAGCCTGAATCCCGAAACGAGCCCTCGACTCTCTATCGCGATCGGCTCAGCCGTATCCATTCTGTCCGAACTCCAGTGGACGTAGAATCACATTTCCGGAAATTTTTCCCGAGACGATTCAGGGATGGTTTCGGGGAAATCCCACCTACGATTTCTGCATTTCGACGCCCAAATCGGATCCATTATCTGCGTGGATACTGGGAGATATCATCAACTCCCAGTGACGTTTCCGATCGCGAGACTCTCGGGAAGGTCCACGATTATTTGAGTTCACCTGATTCTGGAACCTCGATACCCATCGATTGTTCCCTCGATATTTCGGGTAAACGAACGACTCGGTGTGTTACGAGAGGTAAGTATCAGCATCTCGTCCGCGAGCGGGGAGTCTCCACCACCATACAGAGTGGCGTCTACAGAAAGGGCCTCATAGACCACCTGCGCCTAAAAAAGTCGTTCGGCCTTTGTAGCTTTCGAGAGCTCGAGAAAGTCATAGATACTAGAACAAAGTAAAGTCTTTTCGCTCAGGTGAGTCAGTTTAAACTCTGCTTGGCAATCCCATCCGAATCCCGCACTCTTCTCCGGTCTGCGATCTCCTCGGAGGGCGTCGCCTTCGTGCCTCTTGGACGGATTCCTCGATTCCCATTCTGACGCTCTATCTTCCAGCGTGGTATTCTGATTCCCGTCGAAGTGGACGTCGGTCTGAGAGCCAGGGATTCGGACTCCGCGCGCTTGCAAGGCAGGGGAGATATCGGGCCCCCGCGGTTAAATTGACAGGGACGAGCGAGAATCTCATCGGGAGCAATATCTCCGTTTGGGGTTATTTGATGAATCTGCATTGATGAACGACCGACTCTGTTTGTACTATGATCCACTGGCTGTCTGTTGAAGTTCTGGGCTGAAATACGAACGAAGTCAGACATCCAAGTAAGCAGGCAAGCGAAAGCCAGGCAGCGGGCAGGTGTTCAGACCAAGGCTCTATCAAAGCGGCCTGGGGATTCACTTCACGAGCAAGAAAGTTTCAGCACGCGAACGGCACGAGCCTTCCTCGATTCAGCCGGGCGCCGATTTGTGATATTTTCTCTTTTTTCAAGCACTAACACCAACATATGATAGACAGCGAGAACAAGCGCTTGGATCGTCGCCAGACCCTTTGCGTAGGACATAAGGGGCCTATTCAACTTGCTCGCCGAAAGCTGGGAGCGTGGGGTGCTTCCCGTCCGTTTCCCCAGAGCCGAAGTTCTCAAGGGGAGTTTGAGGACGACCCTACGAACCCCTCGACTTTTTCTCGGTTCGCGGCAATCCCGGTGCTGTCGCCAAGCACAATCTATGAGAACCTCGCTTGAAAAACCGTGGTATCAGGATCTCATGAATGCGATGGTCTCTGCAAGTCCCTTTCGCTCGGATATGAGCGTAAGACAATCTAATCCGGATCGCAATTCGATTGGACACAATCAGTCCATTTATATTGAGATTGCCATAAAGGCTTCATCCCGTGCGAGATCGCCCGACATGCCCCCCATCAGCTGAGTCCGAAGGGCGCCGACGTCTCAACGACGGAACACGTGAATCAAGCTCATACACACTTCGAAACTTCCTACTTTCCAAATTACTATATATCACTTTGATAACCAATCCGATTCGTGGTCTGGATGACTAACTGTGACCGGTGACGAGCAGACTGTTGTAGTGCCTAAATCGACCTCATCATCGACTTTTCTCCAAGTCTACCCGCATCGATGCTCCTCGGTGGAACAAAGTTGGTCTGGGTCTTCCTGAGAATCGCAGCAGCGAGCAGCAAAAGAGCTCTACCAAGCTCAAGAGCTGGGTAATCCTGGCTCAACTCGCGCCCGACTCCACCTTTCGACTAGCTGAACCTGATGTCAGTTCCCCAGATTCACCCTGTGAGCGAACAGTCTCCGTTGAGCTCCCCTCCAGGCCGCAAGATATTCGCAACGATGTTCGTGCTGTAATCTCCATTTCCATTGTTTCTGTACTCGACGAATTCAAGTGAAAAACCATTCCGAATCGATATGCCGAAACAGGAAATGTCTTATAGGTGGTTATAGCGAACACTCGGTAGTCTAAGTGAAGCGGACATGCGAAACCCAACCACGCACGCTTATTGTACATACACAGATTGACTTTCGACCTCCGGCAGGTGAGCCCCGAAATCATTGAAAATCGATTCGGAAACATCAGACCTAACAACCGGCCTGCTAGCCGACAACAGCAAGTCATCACGCGCTCATCACATCCGCTCGAAACGCTCCAAGCGGAGTAGAATGTGCCTGTAAGGCCTTTGAGGAAAAGAGAGAGACGAGCGCATCTCTGAGCGGCAGCAAAGGTGCGCTCAGCACGAAAAGCTGAAGTACTGTATGGCTGGTGATGATATCCTTTCCGTTAGATGAAATCGGCTTTCGGAAGGGATCGGAACAAAGACCGTTGACAGCTCGGCTGAGAGACTTTGATGAGCACCATCAAGCTCCGGTCGCGTGCTCTTCGAGCCCGCGTTCGAGTCGAATCTGATATAAGTGCTCGAGAATTGATTTTACCGGGGGTGATGGTAGGCGTCGGCAACGTAGCGGCGTCGGAGCAGGACTTGATGACACGCTCGATAGGAACGCACGGCGACATCACCGGAAATATCGACACCCTCCATCCACTTACTCATCGTGAGGCATTCAGAATACCTGCGCGCCCCCACATCATGCGCTTCCCATCCCTTCCCGAATGTGTTCCGTCCATGTCGCGATATCGGACTCCGGCTGGGGAAGCGACGCTTGCTAATAATACATATAAGCTTCAAATTCGGGAATCGGGCATTCTAGGAGGGAGCAATGGAGTACATCCGGTTCCGCCCACGCTTTGATCTCAAATAAAGTTCTCTCACGTATGATCTTCCCCACGTCCGCGATGCAGGTCTGAAGAAGCTGGTCTAGGCGGACGGAGTATCACAGGAGCGAGCAACTATTTTGGCCGAGTTATTCAAACCTGAAGCTCTCTCGCTGTGTTTATAATATTACTAGCCGTGAGGGCGCTTCGCGCCCCCACAGCCTTAAGGGAATCAAGTGTTGCTTTTCGTTGTCCTAGGGGAATGGTATGCAAGCAATAAACATCTTGTTCCTCTTCGGTTCTGGACTACATAATTATCGTGAATAAGGGGTGTTGAGAGGGGCTCATTCTCATGAAGATTATTTGTCAAGTCTCGGAGTGGGAAAAGGTCTGACTGCGCTTCATAACCGGGCATGGTTCCGAATCCAAGCGCAGAGAGCCGGAGCCTGTCGGGACCGGCCAACGTTGTGGCGTACTTTCTTAGCGCGGGGTGACGCTTTCGAACGAAGCGGACGATTTTTTTTCCACGGGCACCTCACGGCATTCCGGGCACCTCTTCTCAGAGCCGCAGCTGAACGCTGAAACGAATGGAGTAGAGTCTCCTTCCTTGATACAGGTTCCGATTGCGAAGCTAGTTCAATGTAGACTGTGCGCTCGTGCCCGTAGAACTTTTAAAAAGGTGACCTGATGAGTACTGATGAGATCATAGAAGCGGCTTTGCATTTTGTGAAAAATAACGATTACTGCACAAACACGTCAATTTCACGGCGAACATGCGTATAAGCAGCTTGAGAAGTATATCTTGACCTCACTGGAGTGATTGCGCATCGATCGGGAAAATTTGGGGTCTGTTCGGAGGTTGAGAGCTCTAAAAAGTGGTCCGGTGTCAGGCAGACATAGCGCTTTTATCATTTAGGGGGATAGGGGGATTGAGTCGTCTGACCTGAGCGAACTGATCAGCGAATCCGTGCATCCGTGAGGATCGATGGGGAGACGGGGGCTCCACTCGCCCTCGCGACTGCAACCGCATACATTTAAGAGCAAAGACTCCATCAGGGGCTGAGTGCGGGAAGCAGGGTTGGAGGAATCATAGTGACCCACGTAGCATGGTCGTACAGCTTTTCGAAGCGTCTGCGTCGCACGGCGCGGTTCTCCTCAGCCTAACTGTCGCAAGCCTGAGACGACGGCGAGAGCATCTTCTCATCCGTGCGCCGAATTCTGGGGGGGGGAGGTTCCGGAGACGTGGTCCGACGAGCCCCGCGTCGCTCGCATCAGTCTATACCTTCGATTCTCTACATTCGAGCATATTCCGCAGGAGCGCTGAAGACTCCTCATCTCCAATCATGATAAGTCGGTCTCAACACCGGCGGAGAGGCCCTCTCGTGGGAAACTGAGTCGAGCAAGAGCCGAATTCCGTTTTATTCCAGCAACGATTCTCGTATTCTGAGTTTCCTCGGGTACAACTATTCGTTTCGCTGAGCGAGAATATCGGCTCGAGGATGGAAGTTCTCAAATTGTAGTCTTGAAGCATATGGGGCAACCATTCGGCAGAGTTCGAGGAATATCGGATGGAGTACAACATCTATCGAACTTGCACTTCTCAAAGTTGCAGAAATCACTGTCTTCGTCGTCCGAGAGCAAGCACAGCTTTTCTCTCAGGTTCGGTAAGGCTTTCAGACATTTGTTGCAGGAACCTTCGTCTCCAGTCATGACGTAGGCCTTGCAGACTTCAGCTGCAATGCAGGAAAAGAGCGGATCAGCTGTAGGTATCCGGGATGGAAGTCGAGATGGGGACAACGTATACTCGAAGGGAGTTGAACTCACGCTCTTCGTCGTGATGATGGTGATGATTCCGCCGATGAGACCCAAAGGCCAGACTTGTCGTAGAGACGACAATCAACAACACGAGGAGAGTCCTTGATTTCAGATCCATCACCAAACAAATCCCGGAGGTGACCACGTCTGAGACCGGCACAACTGATCCGAGCGGAGAGTCGGGAAATGTCCAACACCTTGGAGATATACTGCGCGCTGTTGAAATTCGAGATTCTTATCCGTAGGTGAGGGTGCAGCGATCGCTCGTATCTCTGGAAGGAAAACACCCATGCATGAGTAGTCCCTAACGTGTCGACGTCTCCATTGGAGCGAAATCCACAGGGCCGGGAAGACTAGGGAGTTCCTCCGCTGGATAACTTATTGGAGTGGTTCTCTAATTCCGTGGAGCATGATGAATGATGAGTTCGCTTGCCAGCGATACAATATTGAATCGGTCTAACGATAGGCTTCTGGACGAAATGGCAAAGGCATTCGACGGTTGCCTATTTCTCGTTGTCTTCGGGGGTGTTGTCGCAGTTCGTGATGCGGGTCTGGCGATCAAACGCCGCACCCGAGGACCTAACACTGTTGGAGACCTTTTCCTTCAAACCTTGCGGGAGATAGGCACAAGCCCAATTCGTCCCATTACGGGGAGATCGCATTTCAATCCTCATTCTTCCAGGCAAAGTACGTCCTGAGCGCAGTATGGGGCTCCGGAGCCGAGGGGCGCCTTTTTCCAAGTCGCTCATGAGGGTTATGCTCTCTCGACTTCATATAGGTCGGTCCATGTGCTCATCTCTAATGCCCTAGAACGATTTTCCGTGAAGGCCTCCCGTCAGGGCATTCGGAAAGAGATTCCCCCTTCCTTTATTTTAGCTCTGTTTCATTTCGAATCCCTTCAATTTATTTCATCCCTCCTCTAGAGACTCCATGGGCATTCTTCGCTTCGACGGGACGGGACTCGCCGTGCGGCCGGAGAAATCGGAGCTCCTCGCCGGAGATTATGCTGGATTCCGTCTCATGGGACAAAGCCTCCAGAGTCTCGACTCTAGAACTCCACTCTAGACCATACGGCAAAATCTCTATACGCAACGAAAATTTGACTTGTGTTGATATCGTTTTATTGTAACTCGTTCTGTTACAATGCCCATGCAACTGTTGCCGTTGATACTCGTCGACGCTTGCTGTCCGTACATGGTATCGCTGACGTGATTCCTTCCCTATGTTGCTTTGTCGTGACTCACGCTGAGGATAGAAGCTTCCGTGTCGCTCCCGAGCTTGATCGGAAGTAAGGTGATTGCGTTGGGGATTGGGTATATTGGATAAAGGCTGATAGAAATGACGGGTTCGGAACTTCCCGTTCGTGGGTCTGCGGTGAATGAGGAGTTTGCTTGTCGACCAACTCTGCTGACTTGCACAATCGAGGCTCGACGACAACGGTAAGATCGTAAGAGGACGTCATTTCGAGAGTTGGGTGTCACGAGTGGGAGGAATACACGACGGGAATTATTTTCGGTGCTTATTTACAAGTGGAATATTTGTATATTATGAGGTCATCAATTCGATGCGGGTTTCTTGGCCAGTTGAGCGATCTCTTTGCTCTGCACGACGACCTTCGCTACGCGTTGGAACTTATCGGCGGCGTATTTTTTGTAGGTCGTCTTGAGGTACTTGTTCGTTTCGACAGTAGCACCCAGCTCGGCCAGCTTGCCAACAACGAAACTCAGGTCTTCCGTCTTGTACTGGCTGTAGTACTGCACGGTTTCGTCCCATTCAACGATGCCAGTGACGCGTCCAGCGATGAAAAGCGAGGCCGCTGCGACGACCGAGGGGTTGCAGTGCACCAAGCTGTAATCGTAGAGCGCCAACTCGAGGAAGTATTTCGCCATGGTGTGGGTGAGCGAGTCCGCCCCACCGGCCTTAGAGAAGCGGCGCAAGAAATGCGCACTGAGTGGCTTAGCGAACTCGAATTGCAGGGTGCTCAGAACGATTCGCTCCATGCGTAGAATGTCATCGGACGTGTAGGCCCCGTCGCACATGTAGGCGAAGTCCGAGACCGACGGTAGGTACATTTCCTCGTACTTGCAAGCAACCAGCATGCACGCGACGCCTGAAAGCGGTCAGATTTGAGATGCCTGTACTACAGAGAGCCCAAAAAATCATAGATGAGCGTCGAAGGCGGGCGAGAGTTCCCCTCAGAGAAAAGGAGACCGCCCGGTTCCCCGGTACTAACCGACGAGCTGGAACTTGCTACGACTGACTTCCATGTCGGTCTCTGACATGTATCGATCCAAGATGGAGACTGTCATCAAGAGCGTTTCCTGCAGGAGCTTGAATCGAGCCTGGAGTGAAACCAGCCACTCGACGAGGATCATACGCATGTGAGCCCTCAGCGTCGGGTGCTTCTGGAGATACCTGTACGAATGAAATAATACAATAATGCGCTGACATCGATTGAGTGGGCACTCGGTCGGTGCTCATGGAATTCGAAACATGCGCTCGTTGTTTTGGCCGAGGCGGCGCTCGTAAATAAAAAACGAGTCTCATGTCGCCGAGCTCGAGACAGGTCGTCCGGCGAGGAACTCACTGGGGGTGTGCCGCGTTCTGTCCTTCGATTTTGAAGAGATATTGGTAGATGTCTTTCACGTAAACAGAGCTGAACTCGAGATGTTCCATATCGTCTTCATCGATGTCGACCATGTCGATAGGGAGAGGGATCTTGTCGATCTGGACGCTCTTCGGCGCAGGTTTCGGAACCTCGACGACGGTCTGCTTCAAGGATGCTGGCTGAAGTTTCGGCTTCGTTGCCTTGAGGACATGGGACGTAACTGTTGCGACGTTAGTACTGCGAGTACTGAGCGCCAGGCGAGGCGCGACCTGGTTTTTCGACAGTCCATTCTGAAAAGGAATAGAGGAGATGAATTTCGGTCTCGAAACTTTTCGGAAGTATCGCCCATGTCGAATTAGGCAAAGATGAATCGTTTTTCCATTTCGAGTCGGAGCTTCAGTTGAGCGAATGCAGAGATCTAGTCAGATATCTCTGTCGCGTGCGAGGCGCGTCTGGAGAGCACGGCTCTGGAATTGGCGCTCAACGGTCTTCGCAAGGAGAGCCCAGCGCCCCGGCCCGACGAACAGTGAGACGACGCGTCGCTCGCAAACTCGTCAAAAGCCACGGACGGAAGCGACGTCGATGTTCCGATCCACGGGGATTTACTCAATCCGTTTCGGGCTCGATAGAAGTCATCAGACAGCGAGGAAATACCGATTGATATTTAAAAATTCTGCTGACGTCATTTCCGACTTTCAAATTGTAACTTTGCAGTAATATCTTATCGATTGACGCCTCGAGGAAACTTTTCCTTGGTAGAGACAATCACTCAGGCGAAGCCGAGGAAACTGTCGCTGAACTGCGGATCAGGTCGACCTAATGAGACCAAGCTGCGTTCAAGCGCATCTGGCCGGTCAACGGACTTTCGCGGGGCTGCTCAGGAATCTAGCCGTTGTCGCGTTTCGCGCGCTCAAAAATAAGAATCGCGACCCGGGAACTCGATGATGTTGACCTTCTTCGGATCCTGGCAAGGTATTACCCTCTGTATCGACGGGTTGCCGCGATGATACTGACCTTCAGCGTTTGAAGGGGCGCGTTATTCTCCCGAGTAACGGCCAGTTGAGATCTCTGTTGTAAAGACATTTTCGTTGTCTTTTTGCTGGCTCAGCAAGTCGACTTCAGATAGCGAGTAGCAAAAGTGCACAATTTTCTTGCCCGGTCACAAATTTCACACGAGGCGCGTCCAAATGTCTGTTGCAGTGCTGGCGCCTCCTGCTTCACCACAAAACGACTACCGCTCGCGGCTTCGTGAAAGTTTAAATCTCGAGGGAGAGAGCCCGCCGATTGGCTGCGAGAGAATCACGGGAGCGTGGCGCCAAATTTGAAAAGGCGGTCACCCCATGTCTCGGGCAGGAAAGTGTTCCTCTACTTCTCGCTCCTTCCTCTGTGCCGATGCTTCGAACTCCATGCACCGATGTCTCTCTGAGGGGGGATTCAGTAACCGCGTCCGATTGGAGCGACCAGACCTGCAGTGGGGCTCGTCTTTATTACTCTTCAGATTTCGAGCAGTTGTTTCCGGAGCGTCGGATCGGGCCCGATAATTCCTACGGCCTAGATACTGCCTTGTCTCCGGAACCTTCCACTGAACGGTTCAAAACGGGAACAGGATGTTCCGTGTGGGCGAATCTGAATTTTCCCCTGATGTTCTCTCAGGCGACGGGAACTTCGGATGGAGATCGTAGGAAGTTCATCCACCTCTCTTGACGGTTCAGGAAGCGATTACTTCTCTTGCTCGTCAATGATATTCGGTCCTAGAGAGACTGCTGACGAGTTGATCATTCAATCATCCACGGGGATACTGCTCCCTTTCAACATGATGCTGTTCATCCGTGCTGCACATGCCGCAGGGATGTACTATGCGTAGTGATTCGCCTTCCCGAATGATCCTCACCAAGGAGATACGACTGGTTAATGTATCTGTTTTTATTGAGTTCGCTGAAACTTCGGCGTTGCGTAGCGACTCGGAATATCGGGTGACTGAGCGGACATTATAAATGAAGCCCTGGAGACTCGAGACGCGAGGCACAGATCGGCTAGCGATACTAGCCCCGCCGGGACAGGATTGGCGAGCAATAACTGTACACAGAGCTATAGTGAATAGTCCGATGAAAACTTGTATTCGAATTCTCCTACACCGAGCCGTAGTTTTCCCCACGGAGCGAAAGAATATCGAAGCCGGGAGTCGAGCTCGGATATTCGCATCTTCCGTACAATGAATAATGCAGAATGTACAATAATCTGTCGGCCTTTGTGCACCGAGCACGTTCCTTCGATCAAACTTTCTTCTTGATGCGTTCGCAGAGTGAAGGTACTAGCTTAAGATTTTTCGTGAAAGGTTTCGCGAGACTGCAGCACAGGTACCTGGAAGGTCGAGGCTCGAGAATTATTATTCCGCGGACTCCAACGCTGTCGACGAAGATTCCTCCTGAGGCAACGATAGGGTCTTGCACTCACTCGAATAGCTCTTCAAGCTTAAAATCTGGCAGCTGCAGCGACGGTATCGCGCAGCACAGAGGTGAACTCAGAATTTCCTCGATGATCCGTTTGAAACGCCTCAAGAAGCAGTCACCGAATCTGAAATGGAGGGCGACTTGAGATCACCACATCCCAATCACTTGTCGTGAGCAGCTGCGGAAAACTAGCGGGTCGAGCTGTATCCGAGGGGATTCATCCATGAATGCTCACCGCAGCTGATATCTTTCCACTTTCGTGAAGTATGATTCGAGTTCACACCATAGCGCGAAGTACTCCTCGGTTCCTGCGGCCGTTCGATAGAGAGGGTCATGAGTCATGACGTCGCATCGAGATACGATGATTTTCATAACTGAGGAGTTCTGCGTGGACTCACCGTCGCACGTAGGTCTCGAGCAAGAGAAAGATTTTCTCGTTAACTTAAGAGAGTGGTCTTGGAGGGTTTTCTGGAGAGAGCTCTGGAGCAGCTGCAAGGTGTACCGGACTCCAGCGTGCTCGTCGATGGATTCCAGCTCTTCGAAATTGAAGACGATGCATTCGCTGTGGAATAGGAAATGCAGCTCTTTAGGTTCAATTGTCTCTCGCGATGACGTGTGAACAAAGAGCCAGAGAGAATCAATTTCTGCTATGATTTCTGAGGCGATCTCTTCGTACTCACTCGAAGCAAAACCGTAAGGATCGAAAACTTCTGATTACCGCCGTGCTTCTCTGTTCGGAGAAGAGTCGAATTAGATAGATGCCCGAGCTGAACCGATGCATCTGGCGGATAGGATCGGTCTCGGTTCACTCACATTCCGGTTCTTCCGAAAAGAAGCTTCTGCGGAGGATTTGTCCGGCGACTCACTGGAGAAAAGATGGGAGCTGTCTCGAGACGCCTCTGTGGCGGCGGGCGTGATGTGCGGTTCGTCGTGACTTCCCACGAGCGCGACTTCGAGACCTGTCTGTGAGGAACTGGCAATATGAGGACCGCTCAAAAGACATGAATATCCTCTCCCAAAAGCAAGAATGCTCCCTTCGTAATACCAGAATACTCGAGATTAACCATCATTCATCACATAAGACTTCGAAGTGGATCAAAACAGTTTGGAAAGATCCGACGGAAGATGAAAGGAGCTCGATGGATTACCAATTCTGTAGCCGGTATGAGAGGAGCATTAGGACAGGGTCCTCTTGATTTGACTGCTTCGACGACTTGACCCAGTGCGCGCAATCTCTCGGCCATCCCTGGATTGTCCGGGACGTTTTCGCTGACAGCTTCATCCCCACTCTCACCGCTATACGGCGCTTGCAGATCCTGCTGGAGTTCTTTTGTGGATTTCATAGAACTGGAACATTAATTGCGTGATCGATGAAGATACTAAGGAGCTCAGAACGTTCCGCATCCACATGGGGCCGGTCGGGAGTGCTATCGAGAGCGCGTCGACAGATCCAGAATAGGGGAGCTCCAAATATCGGAGAGAGATCTGTGCGAGAGTGATATCGAACACCGTCGCACCGCCACCAATCTCAGCGCGGCCGGCAGCCATCTTTCCGTTTGTTTGAATAAACTCTTCCCGAGAGCGTCAACCGCCGTATTCTTCACGCCTTGGACTGCATGCTCCGAAGCGCTTTCTCGGTCATCGCGTAAACTCACTTTATGCTTTGCAGAGCGTTCGGATTTTGCTTCAGGAAACGCGCCTTAATTTGTGGCGTGACTCGACTGTAGGAGCCTATACGGTGAATTATGTGTTTATGAAACCGTTCTCGGAGTCCGTGGAAAGATCGGCCGGCGGGGTTGAACTAGGGGGAATAGCAATAAATCCTTGAATTCTTATTTGAGCCAATCGAAAATCAGCCCATCAGAATTGCGTCGCTCCTCACGCGGTGGCGAAAGACCGGGATTCCTCTCTGGCCACCGGGACCATGTCATCGGCGCATCAGTCATCATAGTCACATTGCACCACGTTCAACTCGGATGGCTCACCTTTCTCGAGCGGGACATGATTCGCCAGACCTCATTGCCCCCGAGGCGATTGAATTGCTTATTCTGAATGAGATACTCCACGATGAGCGTGTCTTCCCTCCGTGTGAAAACATCGAATGTCTGCAGATGGATGGGTTTTTTTGTGACTTCGAGTCAAGACAAAAAAAAAATCGAATTCTCACAAATGTCATCGATGTCCTAGGAGACAGCTTAGAGTACTCACTCTCCTCGCGTCAGATGGCGGCCAGTTTGCATCGTACTCGTAAAGATCTTCGGTGCCTGACATTCCCTCAGTACGAAACCGGAGAGTCAACGAGGGAAAACCGCACTAGAGCTCACACTCGATATTTGCTTCGTTTCCCTTCAATCACCAACTTCTTGGATAGCCAACCTGCTTCACTAAGACGAGCGTTTGTTCACTTTCCGATCAATTATGATAAGCATGCTGTTGCGGCAGTTCGATCAGCTGAGCTCCGTAGCCGAGAGGCAGAGCGATTGGCGCTCGGAGGAGCACCCTTGCGCGCCAATTTTCGAATCGGGAATCGGAACTGTGGCCCGACGAAACCCAGAAGTCCCGATACCCGCTTAGCCTACGGGATGTCTGCTAATTTTCATTCTTGCCTTGCCATCCTAAGTTTCCCCTGAAGAGATGGACAACCGATGGGATTATTTCCTTTTCCCAGGGTCTCCTCAGGGTTACACATCGAAGACTCCTCAATTTATTCTCATGAAGTAGAAAACGTCGATTCACAAATTATCTCTCGTTCGCAATCGCGGAGGATGAAATCCTTCTCATCCCCATCGTTCTCGGGGACTCGGGAGTTTCTAGGATCGATTCTAATTATCCGAAGTCTACGTCTCGGTTGATTCTCCTTCGGCGTGTCCCGCAGTTTAGGATGAATCGAGTCGACACCGCGCAAATAACTTCTGCTCAAGGTTTCGGCTCTCGAGGGATTTCCGGCGTGAGATCTGGACCGCGAAAAAAATGTCCCGCGGGCACCACTGCATTGGTCAAAGACGGAGCCGGGCCGAGCGGTACGGACCCGTCCGGGATCAAACACAAATTGGCGGGCGGAGATCTTCATATGGATTCCTGTAATGCTAAGGATTGAGGACGAAATCTTGAGCAGGCAATGTCCTGGGACTTTCACCACGCTGGCGTAGTTGTCGTGGCGGGTTTTCATGTGTGATGTGACGTAGCGGGCCGTGATGCTCCGTAGCGGAGCGTGATGTGCCCTCACGATTGTGAGCTTGAAAAGAGTGTGAGACACACGTTTGCCCCCTGCCGCGGCAGGATAGACCAGGGGTTCTCAACCTTTTTTGCCCTGCGGAACCCTGGTGGGGTTCCGCGGAATCCTTATTATTGGTTTCGGACTCTATCTTTCCTTTTCCCCTTAATCACCTCAAAACCTTCGACCGAGATCGCATGAAGTATCCTGCATGCATTAGAGCTTAGAATACTCATCCCAATTTGATAAAATGAATAAAAGTCTGAGCAGCCGAGCAGGGGTTCGCGGAACCCAGGTTGAGAACCGCTGGGATAGACGGTGGAGACTTAGGATGGGCAGATCCAAGGAGGGCGGCCGCTCGCCACCCTTGTATCGTGTGTTCTTTAGGAACGATACAGTCCGATTGCGAGAATTGAAATCTGCCCAGAGAATCGCTCGTCGCTTTCATCGATCCTGCTGCGGCGGGTTTGGTGAAGGAGTCCTGACCTCGCCGATCAGGTGCTTCAGTCGCTTACCGACGCTCGAACAACGTGGCTCAGTGAAACTCGGCCGGCATCGGAGCCGCAGACGAGGGCGTTTTGCGAGGCAGTCGGCGAAGCATGCGTCGAGTTCGATTCTGAGGTCAGGCTTCCACGAAAATCTTTCTGAGACTCATACATACTGTGTCGTCGTCCGCCGGGGGGTGTTTCGGAAGTCCCTCCCGTTATGGGGACAAGCGCAATCTCGCTCGATTCGAATGCTCCCGATTCCACATGGGTGAAGCTTGATCTCACATCTTCCTCGAGCCTCGTAATGTTGGCGATTTATGAGTCCCGGGCTCTTCAAGTCGTGATATCGATTAGGGCGGTACGCAATCAGTGATGAGAATTCCATGATCTCGTGAGCAACATCGCACTTTCGGATTGCGGAGATCATGATGTATCTTGAATAGCCCATCTTGAATATTCCATCAATAGGAACGAGAATGCTGTCAGAAGAATAATAAGAAGGGATGGGCGCGTCGTGAAGCTCACGGAAGCTCCACAGTGCCTTCAGTCCCTGCGAGACCGCAACAACGTATGGCCAACGAAACCGAAGAGAGAGACCCACCCCGAATACGACAGATTCAGCGAACGATTAGTCGTTGGCGCTGGTGACGATTTCCGAAAAGATAATGCGGCATTCTCGAACCTGATCGACGTTCCGGTGAGCTCGAAGATGTAGAGCCGAGAGGATCCCGCATTGAGAACATCTCTACCTTATCAGGACCTGTGGGCGGAGTACAGAGGCAAGCCGGGCGATTTTCAATCATCGACGGTTTCTGTCGGGCCGCGGACGCCGACGTCCCATGCTCGTGACTCGTAATTGAGATCCCGGCGGCAATGCTCGGTCATGAGCTGAATTCTTCAGCTCACAAGCACGGCACGAGAATCGGATCCCCTTCGAGGTTGCTCCCTGAATTATTATACGGCCACACCAGGCTGAATGGCCTCCCGGAGTCAAGGGAGCTTGCATCATGCAAATATAGGAAATATATTA
The DNA here is from genome assembly GCF_000255335.2 of Galendromus occidentalis. Taxonomy (NCBI): domain Eukaryota; kingdom Metazoa; phylum Arthropoda; class Arachnida; order Mesostigmata; family Phytoseiidae; genus Galendromus; species Galendromus occidentalis. The sequence goes on from NW_003804489.1 coordinate 147,875, forward strand.
CTCTTCGGTGCATGGCGTGCCCAGCGATCCCCTCGATGAACATCCATGAGACAAGGATATTTGCTTCCGCGGACATTTCAACCGATTTCGTCAGACCAATGCGCATAGTTCGGGTCCCCGACTTTGATGCCCAACCGACTCCCGGATATCTCTTACCCAGACACAGTACCTACTCAAAAGGGGAAGAGATTGGAGTCCGGTGAATCAGTCGATTCCCTATGGTTTCTTGATAGTGTTGTCCGATAATGAGAGCCTTGCCTTTCGCTCCGACTCGTCGGCGAACCAAATACCGATGGGCCACGCGGATGAGACGGGCGACACTTCTGAGCGCTCGAAAAGATTCGGTACTCTCGACTTCGAACTCTCATCCGACTGGGTGCTCGGAATCCGAAGAAAATAACTCGACTTCATCTCTATATTTCTCAGACTAGGCGGTGGGAACGAGGCCTATCATCCCTCGTTTACGAAAAACTTGGCAGTTTTCGGTCAGATCTCCTCACCCTCGAAGAAACTTCCAATGTAAGCTTCGGTGTTTTCGTCGAAGTCGACTACGGCGGTAAGACAGATCTAGATCAGCTCGTTATCGCGATTCGATCTAGTTCAGGAGATCGCCTTATTAAGTTCTGCACGAGAAGTTCTATGGGGGTATGAGTTCGATAGAATTCCCGAGCGTCCTTGGAGGCGCGGTGGCGAGCGCCGCGAAAATACTCGAAACATCGAGACATTTTTCGTAAGACAGGATCTATCTAGGAGAGTACCAAAACGGGAAAATGAACCTGTCTCTCGCAAAACGCCTTCGAGCGAGAACCCGTCCCTTGAACCCATCGTACGACCTATGTCTTCCTGCCTGGCAAAATTGGTCCGATTATAGTGATCCCTTTCGCCAGACGGCGAGTGAGTTCACCGAACGCGGTGTGGGTGGGATCATCGCTCGACCAGAGACGGCTCAGAGATTCGCATTGAGTTTCATGACCGAATCGGAGAAGGAACCAGATCATGACGTCCCTCAGACCCGTCGTCGCTGGTGTTTCGCGAGTGCTTGCATCGCTAACGTTGCAACAGAGGACCCATTTTCGATCTGTGTCAGAAGTTTTAAATGATGACTGGATTTATTCAGAGTGAAAAGCTCATTCTCGCGAGTTTCCGCATGCGGAACCATGGATATCCCATTCCTGGAATTTCCGATCTCCGAAATTTCCAGACTAGCACAACACTCACATTACACTCTGCCCGGCGAGATTTCCTCCTCCAATAGCTAGAATTCAAACAGGTATCCTACTGACGGGGGATCGTCCCTCCGGTTTCCACCTTGATGTATCCAAGACCTGTCTCGCTCTCCGCAGTCTGAACCACCAATATCGTCTGACGCTGCCGCAGTCGCTCGATTCCGCAACCGAGAGTATCGAGATCGAAGATCGGAACGATTCGGCGCATTCAGGTTGACGACTCCGCGTTGCTCGTTGTAGAGGTTAACGTGGGGGAATTCGGGGGAAGGAGCTCCCTCTTGATGGGAGCGTTCACCGCGGAGCCAGCCGGGATATGGCCCGTCACAGGTCTCTGACTGGCTGTGATCGGGAGAACAGACGGTGTAGAAGAACTTATCGTAGAGGAAGAAATCGTGGGAGATGAAATCGTAGGCGAACAGCTCCCGGCGTAGTAGCCGTGGAAGCTGCCTCCGAGCTCCGCGGAGCTCGTTCGCTGAAATAGGGCTGTACTCAGGGCGGGTCTTCAAGGCTTCTGTACGTTGACGCCGAAACTCTTCGACTTTTCAAGTATTTCCGAGAATCTAGGGATTTCGAGAGAGGGAAAAAAGACCCGGATCCACTTCCGGCAGAGAAACTGAACGCGCATGGAAAGCACCGATACCTTCTTCAGCGAGTCACTGCTGGGTAGATCCACGGCTTGCTGGTAATCCAGGATGCTCATCAGTAATCGTATGTAGCGAATGGCGAGTCGCAGTATCTCATTCTTGGAGAGCTTCTTGTCCGCAGGGTGCGTTGGAACCAATCGACGCAGCTCTGCGAAGGCTCCATTCACGTTTTGCTGACGCCATCGCTCGCGGTTGTTGGTGAACATCCGTTTGGGCGCCGAGGATTTCCGGGTGTGGACTCCGACAGGGGGTCCTGACAGAATTCGGGGCGGTGTCCTGGCTCTGGAGCTCAGAGTTCTCCCGGGCAGAGCGTATCCCGACGGTGTCTGAGTAGAATTCCTGAAAGCCGTATAGATTCACAGTAGAACGCGCTACACTGTACGTCGGAGAGTAAATCACGGCGATCGTAACGCTCGTGAGTTCTACGGACCTTATAGGAGTGGTGTCGCTCGCCTGATCGGTGACGCTGGAGGTGTGGGTGGAGGTTTCGTCGCCACTGAGACAGTAATTAGAGCTGGACTCGGAGAAGTTCTTCTCCGACTCAGAGTCGGAAACTTCTCCTTTCGACATTGCACTGTTGAATTCCGCCCGAGCGTTGAACGAAAGTTTCCTGGAGAATCGAAATTCGTCCACCTTCACAAAGCTTTCGCCCTGAACATACGAGCCGCACCACCTGAGTCGAATAGGCCCGGAATGTCATCAACTTTTAACATGAGGAAAACAGGAGACTGGTAAGAATGAACGTCCGAGAGTGTGGTGAACTGATCCGAACGCTCGGGCTCCGAGAGAGGACCCGCCTCCTGCATTCCCTCCCGCTCTTCCTCTGGGAGGCAGGCTCCTCCCAGACTCTTATCTCGAACGAACACTCGTCCGCAATAGAGCCGCGTCAACATTCCTCCGCTTAGCCAAGGCTCGACGAAGTGTGTAATTCATCGTTCGCAGCATCATGAGCGACGAATTGAAAACAGACCGAGAAAACGGAGGGATGGGTTTATCCTTCAGGCAAAACCACTGGCTTACCCAGGAAAGAAACTCTGTGAAGATTTGACACTGCCCCCACCCCTTCGGAAGAGGGGCCACCATTGACCTATTGAGCATAGGAGGGACTCTTCGCGCTGCGGGCTCGCTTCAGATGATCGCGAATTCGATCGATTCGATTTCTCTCAAAAAGTGCTGATCGAGTCCAACGAAGGCTCGCGGCCCGAATCTGATCGGAATCAGGAAGACTCCGGAGGAAATGTGGAGTCGCCAAGCAGAGCCTTGCTGAAAATTTCGCGGATTATTTTAGGGACCTGGACATTGACGGGATCTCCTCCGGAGAGCTCAATGCTGAGTGAAGAGAGAAAATAGAGTGTGCAGGGACCGGATTCTCTTCGGAAAGCTTAAGCAGGGCTGGAGAAGACAGTCTCGGGGCTCGATCACAGCAACGAAGCTCCATGGGCGATGAACCTCTCTCATGAAGCCAAGAAAGCACCTTGAGGATTTTCGCGAGTCACGAAATCTTCGCGTCTCAAGATCTCTTCGGTCGTCGGAGACGAAACCGTTTATCGTCGAGAAGAGAAGCCTGCTTCGATGGAAAAATGTTTTGATACGAATCAAAGAGTGGATTTGAATTCATAACACCCTCCATAGAGAGGCTGCTCCTGTGGCACGTGTCAAAATCAATTGACAATTCCCCTAGCTGAAGTTTGCTCTCCGTCTGTCGACAGCCTCATCCGACTGCTCGAGCTGGCCCCGCTTCTCTCGAACTGCTATCACATTGCACGCTCGAAATGATGAGATCCACATTATTTGTTCACAGATCCCCCGTATCGCTCACTTTCGCGCCCCAACACCTTCCTCCTCCCCCTGCGTCCCCCGCCGCCTCACACCCATCCTAACTGGCGCGACATCGTTTCCCGAAGCACTGCGAATAAATGTGGCGTATATGATCTCACACACGCCCATTTTTATTGGCTAACAAGCGATAAACCATTGTGGGTAGGCGAGGAGAGATTCTCACACGTTTCACATATGTATAGAACCTTCTAAAGTCGTCCGAGCGATATGACGCCATGCCAGTCAGACCCGAAAGAAATCTCTGATCGGCAAGTCCGGGCACTATGACGGAGCCTTTCCGAGACGGCATCGTCTGGTCCGCTGTCGCCCTCCCGCCTTCGAGAGTCGATATGGGTTTACATGACGATTGGACGTCGTCGTCGAAGAGACTGGACTCGAGATAAGCGAACATTGAAGAGAAAGAAATCCGCGATCCGACGTTTATGAAAATTCTTTTGGATAACCGAAAAAAACGAGATCTGGGAACACCTCATTTTTCTTGATTATCGACTGGGATGGACGCCGGTCTGCTAGTTCGGCCTTAACTGAATGAGATACTCTCGATTCTGATTTACTGCGTGGAGACATTGGAGATGTTTTTCTTTGAGGAGCGGGCTCAGCGCGAGCGCGGAGTTCAGGCGGGAGTCCCGAAACTCGATTTCGAGACGGACTCCTCGTACGACTCGACGCCAAGGCGAGATTCATCCTGCGTCGATCCTCTGCGGAACACGATCTCCCATGCGGACTTACTTATTTCCGAATCATAACAACCTTCCAATGAATGCGAAATTATCTTCCTTTACCACATGATGCATTTGCGCAACGATATTGTAGGATGGAAGTCCCGAGAAGTCTTATCGTTCTTTTCTTCGCTCCGAAAGCCGTAGTTCGAGATTATTGACTGGAGCGCTGTAAGAAAAATCCGTATGATTCCATTGAGTTTCCCCCAGGCCAACGATCACGCGTGTCGATTCATAAGGGTGTAAACGAGCGCAGAGATTATTTCTTAGCGACACTCCGCTCTGTCGGTGCACTCTCCCGTGAAATTCGCTCTCGCTGACTCCGTTCTCGGTCGAACGATGCGGCTCATTTGGGCCCGGAATGATAGCGATTATTTATTTTAGAAGTCTCGCCGTCTAGTTTATTGGATTTGTTGATTGTCGATGGATGAAGAACATGAGCAACGATAATTCTACGAAGTTGTCGGGAAACCCTCTTGGTTTGCGATGGATGATGACCTTCGGAGGGGCATGAGAGAAAAACCTAGGAATCGCCAATCTTTCAAAAAATGAAACACTGATCAAACGTACCGCTTCCGAAAAATGCCATCGAGAGCTCTTCTGCTCGTCGCGGCGAATGGTTCTTTGTGAATTTTCTCACCGTCACGAGTCGTACGACGAATCAGACTATCAAGACTGGATGAGGACTGCAGGATAGTCCCAGGTAATCGGCTTATAGATCCAACGAGGTTTTGGAGATAGAGAGGAGAGCGCCACCGGACGAGGTGGTGGCGCCTGCGAAGGATATCACCGCGCGAAAAAAGTTATTTAACTTGCTCTGTGAGCCGCTCTCGAATAGAAGACTTTGTTTGCTCATGTTCCATCTCTGCAGTCAAGTTGGCTTGGGGAGTAGAAGGACGTACGTGGGAAATGCTCTCTCACATGGATTTTCTCTCGATAAACAAGCGAACTCGCATTGTACTGGAAGCTACGATTGACAGGGACGTGGGAGCCGATTGATAACAAATGTGGATGTCTAACCTGATAGGCTTCCGCCGATCTTGTGCGGCAATCGTTGCGCACGATAGTTAGTTGGATGGAAGGCCTTACGAAGGATTGGATCCGGCCTCAATCCGGATCAGGACAGCTCACGGGCTCTTGTGGCGCTCGTTTTGAGCATTCGTCCCGTATGCGGTCGTTCGACAGGGGATCAGAAGCCTTTCCTCGAGCTTCTCTGAGTTGGTAGCATTCATTATTTGAGATCGTCGGAAGCTGAAAGAACTACGCTTTCGAGAAGCGAACGACTTCTAAACAGACAATGCCCGGGAGCTCTGGAGACCACCGAATTCCCCCCGACGATTGGGCTTGCATCTTTATTCCTCGAGTCCAGCGATGAAGTCCGAGTGTAATGGACAGCTACATCTCTTTTCCGCGAGTTCTGGGCATTTCTCACGGAGCTGACGACCGGCTGTTCCCATATGGTCGGATATGCGGTCCACAACACAGCGGCTCCTCCTCTCGGACGGGGGCGCTATATACGCTCCCGAAAGATTTCACAAACTTCGTCAGGATCACGCCTTGAGACTTCCGGCCTTCCGAAAAGTTCCCGTAGAAGGAAGCATACCCCGATTTGAACACAGAACCCTCGTCTGCCGGAGAAGGGCGACAAGCGGCTCACCTCACACCTCACAGTCAGTCGAGGTCGCGCGGGCTCGACAACCCATTGTGCGTTGCTCGATATTGCCTGTCTCAATAATGTCTCAAAAGACATCGATAGGTGTGGTATCTTGCATCTTCCCTGCGTTCGGGGATTTCCGCTGTTCGCTTCGCTCTCCCTTTTTCGGGCGTATTCAAATATCGGCGCGCGCGACTCAGTGAGGCAATGTCTCATTACGCGGTTCCTTCGAATCCAACGCGATCCAAGCGGCGCAGAAGCTCGCCGATATGAAGCTCTTGGATCAAAGTTTCTGAAATCGAGTCCAATCGAAGGATTCTCTCCAGGCGTAATTTTCCCGACGCGACGATGTCGTTGGGCCGCTGACGCTATTGCTGCTACAGCTCTTGCGGAACGGAAACAATCAGCTGATCGACCACTGGCAAATATAAACAAACCTGACAAACCGCTATCCGGCTTCATGCAGTCTGGAAACAAGTGTTCCTCGCCCAAGCGTTGAACGCTTGCATCATGCTGCGTGGCGTCTACAGCGAAAAAAAACGAGTGCCCGGTCTCTACGGATAATTTTCGGCCTACGATGAGCTCTCGGACTCGTGAGCTCGGGCCACTCTGGATATTCTGTTCCACACGCTTCATGGTCTCGGCATATTCGTTCGCCATACGCTGAATCGAAATGGTGAGTATTCTCAGGAAGAGAGGAGCTGTCCCCAACCTTAGCGATGTTCCGGGATTTGTTCCCAATGTTTGGTCCGCGGGAGTTTCCCCGCGAAAATCTTGGTGCATTTTGCGCATCATCTGACTCTAAGAGTCAGCTGGAACTTCCAACGGTCATTGGGTCTTTTCCCCTGATTATCTCCATCTTTCAACGACGAGTACTTTTCCCTGCAGCTCTTGATGATCTCCCGCGACGTTCTGGATATCATCGGATCCCCGGACTGTGAGGCTTTCCTCCTGGCGAAACCGACGTACGACGGTCGGAATCTCTCCGTGGACACTATAGACAAGAAGCCCAGACAGAAGGACCCGTCTTCGTTCGTGGGTGTCGAAAGCTACAGAGCAGAACGATACAAATCCTACGACTTCACGATCGATTCGCGCACTCTCGAAGTGAGGAAGTTCTCGAGGTCGTTCCCTTGCGATCAGCTGTTCATCGTCGAGGACGGCACTCTTTTCGAGCAGCTTGTCGGCCAACCGGAACCCCCGTCTGGCACCCAAGGCTTTCCCGAGCCGGAACCGGGGCCCGTAGGCAGAGGAACCGCTACATACTTGGAACATCATTCAGCTCTAGTGAAATTATCTTTGATTTTGAAAAGACTGACGTTCACGAAGAGTTTATTGCTGGTTCTCCTACTGGACACATTGTTGGGGGCGTGTTTCGGTCATAACGTTTGCGAATGGTGGCCGACAGCCGTTGAAGAAGCGGTTCCAAAAGCACGCACAATTGTCGAATGGCTTCGCAAAGGGACGCCGTTGGGTCTGAAATTGAATCCACAAGTGAACCACGCTCTGGCGAATTTCTTCACTATCCACGTAAATATGTGGGACGTCTACGTCGAGGTGATGTTGCCGTCTTTGCGCACGCTGACGAACGCTGTCACACGAGTCGGCTTCGTTCCGCTGACGGTCCAATGTGCGCTGGTCTGCGACATCATAACGCTATCGACGGTTCACGTCTACTGTTTCTACGGTTACATGTGTAAAATTTACGCGCTGTGGTTGAGCGCTCTATTCGCACTCCTGAGAATTTTCCGCGGTCTGAAATTCAATCCCCTGCGGCAGAGGGTCGATACTCTGACAGACTCTGATCCTGTGATTTTGGGACCGATCATCCTGACGATCGTTGTTTTCCTTCTACCCACCCTATTTATTTATTACGTCATGTTCTCCCTTATGAGGTGCTGCGTGCTCCTGGTCAACTTCACTCTGGGTACGCTGATGCACGATCTTTTCGTGACGACTTTCAACGTTGTCACGACTCTATCACTCGAGCGGGACCTGGATATTCGCCGTACGGAAATAACGAGGGTGAACGAGTTCGCCTTGAAAGCCAGACCCAGTTACTCCCGAGGAACCCGCAAAGCCTTAGCCCGCGGCGTCACGAGGGTCTTCCGATTTAGAGAGCTTCTATCTTTCCTACGGGATCTGTGCGCGGGAAGAATAGTATATCCACTTTGAGACCGTCCCAGAGCGTGAGAAGTTACATTAGTACATTTATCGTGCTAGTTCCTTCGTGGATCTCACTCTTGATCTGTATCCGACCGGGAGGGGGCTGGAATCCAGTTTGTATGAGGCTAGGAATCAAAAATGGCGACCCACTCCTAAACTTTACCATAACGAAAAATGTCCTGGGGGGGGTAGAGCCCCATACACCCCGAGGTGGATACGCTACCTGACCGGATTGATATGAATGAAAATATCCTAGAGTCCTGCGTTTGAGGAACCTGCCAACGAAGGAGCTTTCCCCTTAGAGTCTATGAGAGGCAGGTTTCCCCAGTCTCATGGAGTCTGTGGAATGCGGGGGGTTCCTCATACACGGGACTGGTACGGACCATGAGCAAACGTCACAAAGACTCAGTACAAGATTTTCGTGGACTACAATCTATCACTTCCCCGCAAATAAATGATTTTATTTACATGTTGATGCACGAAGATTCGATGACGTACCAGTCTGCGATAAAAAGGACCGAGACTCCGCGGTTTGGGACAAATATGCCGGCCAGGAGACCTACTAATGAGCTCTGATTTAATTTGTTTCTATCATCTCGTTTCCTTCAATCACGACCATCTACCGAGCATAGCAGATCGTAAATAGCTTCGAAGAACTGTCTCGAATGTTCAGATTGGACCAATATCAAATTTTCTTGTAGGTACGCGTCTTTCTGGATGGCACTGCTACAGTGTACCGCGGCCTGATTGAAGACTTGAGCGAAGAGATTGCGCGACGATGTCTCGGCTTGAGGTGGTATGCCGATCACGAGACTGTAGCCCGGGAAGGTGACCGACGGTGCCGCGACGACCATCGGGAAGAGCGGGGAATCTCTCGACTTGCGAGCAACGTACGCAGCTTGGAGGAAATGAGCAAGGTCTTCGAGAGCCCCAGGTTTTCCGAAGAGTTTCGAGTTCGGAGTGCTCTCTTGGAGAACTGCGTAAAGATAACGACCCGTTGAAGCGATCTGCCGCGTTTCGAGGAAGGTTTGGACTTGTTGGAAAATTGAGATCAATTTCGTCTTCGATGCCTCGATACCCTTTTCGAGGATCTCGATTCGCGACCACGAAAGTGCATCCAGAGCCTTGAAGAAGTCACCTAACGGATCGAAAATATATCTCTTGTCTAAGAATGTTGAAGAAATCCGACATCGAGATGCGCGGAAAAATCGATTTGATCAAGTGCGGTGTTATCTAAGTCACAAACCTTGATCCAAGATGGTGTTCACGGCTGTGGCAACGTCCAATGCATTGAATTTGTGTTTGTAGCCCAAATTCGCCGAGAAACAAAACGCTCCGATTTCGTCCAATGAGTACTTATCGGCCAATTTGAAAATCCATTCTTTGATTGAACTCCTGAAAGTGATGTCCATCGATGCGAATATTTGCTTGCACTGACTCAATGGAACGCCGAGCTCCGCGAGGAACTCATAAATTTTCTTCTGCCCTCTGACGGTCCACATCTTGAAACGACAGGCGAAGTGTTGAGTGTGTCGCATGCTCTCTAGGAGAGTCCAGTGTTTGAGGAAGATGAGATTCAATTCCTTGTCGAAAGATAACTTGAGTGAGTTCACATTCGACTCTGAGGAGTTCTGGTCGTATAGTTGATCATGTCGCGTCATGTGTCCCTGGAGGAGACCGCATTCGGTCACGTATTTATCCGACTCGATGCGCCGATGTACGAGCTGATCACTGAGACCAATGATCGCATACCAGAGGATTACTGTCGAGTCGCGGGACATTTTCCAGCAGAGCTCGAACATTGTCAAGGAGGTCGCCTTGCCGAAGTAGTTGAACTGCGTATAATCGAAGAGCAGTCGGTTCCTGTTTTCGATCCAAGCGCGTTTCTGTCGTTTTCGTTCGAGAATTTCATCGAGGTCCCTTCCTTCTTCCTCCTCTTCTTCTGCGTCGGAGTCCATGTCGTCGCGGAAAACATCCTCAAATCCCGGGATGTTCTCGTTCTCAGTCGGGCTCAGAATTCTCACTTGGGAGTTGTTATAGACATTGTACACGTTGAAAGGTCGATGCGCATCGGCAATGAAGAACACCAAGTTTTCGTTCTCGGGTTTGCAGTCCTCGAGTATGTCGAATGTCCCTCCGCAGTTGAGCAGAACGACATAGCGTCCGGTCTCACCGTGCTTCTCGAGAGCTTCGGTTATGTCCTGCTTCCGAGTGACAGGAACCAAAGTGTAGAGGATATTATCGCATTGGAAAAGATATTGCAGGATTTTACATGAAACCAAAGCGTCGACATCTGCACCACACAAAACTAAGACTCGCTGATTCACTAGGACATCGTAGAACTCTGTCTTCAGATCCTGGACGAACATGATGGTATCAGCTGTTCATGCTCCCAACGAAATGCGTTGCTTGCGAGTCGCAGTTTTCTATAAACGCTCGAGTTCTGCGAATTGCTGTCGTCCCGCTCAGGTGGTTGTCGTCGCGGGTCGCGGAGCAGTTTGGCGCCATCAACAAACCGTCAAAACAGAGACGACAAGACGACGACAGTTCCCACACCCGATCGATCGACGACCCTTCCTCGACGAACTCCGCGGCTACCCGTCGATCTGCCGTGCGGTTCGTAGGAGCGTAATGGACACTTATCCAATCCGTGAGGTTGAGTCGAGGAAGCCTCGCCAAGATTAATAGATACGAATCTGCAAGTCCTCCGGAGCGCTACCTCGACGTTTTGGGATCACTTCATCATCGCTTGTTTATTATCGTGGGTTTTTTGAACAGAACCTCGAGATGGCAGTAGAACCGCCGGCTGCTGCAAGGAGCGCGGAATGTTGATACTTCTGCTGCTGACATAGAATCGAAGTTTCCATTCTTCTGCCGGCGCCCAAGTATCGGTCATTTCTTCGCGGCATCCAGCTCATTGGAGCGGTGTCGGCCTGTCTCGTTTGTCATCAGATCTCACAGAGAGATCTCACATCGACGAGGATGATTTCTTCGTAAGTTTCAGGACCTAATGATCGCTACTAACAATCGAAAACTTCGAGAAACCGTGGTCCCAGAAATTCCAAGAGGACATTCATTCCTCTGTATCGGGAACACTGTATTTTCGAGTGCGTCTTCCCTGCTCCTGAGTGCCTGAGGACTGTGGTTCTGAGATGATAGAGCCGGTATGGCCAGGAGGGAGCCGCCTGGAACTAGCCCGGCAACTCTCAACGAGTCGACCTCGAGCGACTTGAAGCTTCCGAATAGAGATTTCCGCGGAATTCGTGGAAGGGAAGGCGGCCCCCTCCGTTCATCGACCTCGTGGAATTGAGGGAATCTCCGAGCGTGAGGGCTCTGTTCCTATCAATTGGACTCAACAGGTAGCAAGGGATCTTGCTCGCTCAATGTCAGAGCTCATTCAGAATCTTGGGTCTCGATTCCAGAACACCGCGGCAGAATAGACGCGCCCAGACACCCGATCATGAAAGGTCGGTATATTCGACGTTATTCCCGACAACACCGACGTCATCGCGAACAAATCGCGGGCCCATCGACAATTCCATTAGCGGTAATTATCAGCATGTTCTCGCTGTTCACCACAAGAAAATCTCGAGGGATATCCGATCCACGATATCATACTTATCAAAGATACATACATGAATGCTCATATATTTCCTAAGGGAGAGCGAGTGCGCTAATTGGGACCCCATTTGCAGAATACACCGTGAATCTGGCCGCTTTGGAGAGCACTGCCCAAACGCTTAACACTTCGATCAAGGATAAGCAGGCCCCGGCATCCCGAGGTACCGAGCTTGTGAATTCATCCCGACTACGTTGAGATTTCTTTCCTAAATTGACCCATAAGCTCATCAACCACTTATGGGAGTGATATTTCCCCCGGTTTCGGCTGATGATTGCCTAATGGTCGATCTTTCTGTTTCTCGATCAAATTAGAGGCCCACAGAGAATTCTGCGACGCCCAGTACGCGATGGGCAGGAACGAGTCTTTCCTGATCGACCCCATACCCCTCATCGAGCGCTACTCCAAGCTTAGCGCAGAAGTTGAGGATAAGCTCCAAGGCAGAGCTCCGGAGATACGAGACCTGAACAAATTTTTCCACAAAGAGAAATACACCTGGACTTTGGCTTGGGCTCTGTTGAACGCGGCACAGGTGCGATGAGGACTTCCGGTTCATTCTCATTCCGTATGAGCGGCTCTATTACCCCCGGGAGGGACCGAACCACGCTTGACCGTTGAGATCTAAATCGTCCTTACGTCTCCGCAGGGTGGAGATACCGATATAGATGTAGATTACCACATGCGGCTTCCTGCGTCTGACGCAGAAGAAATCGAGGATCTTTTCGATTCTTCATGTGCGTTCAGGATGGCTCAGACTCTCGTGGATTGGCTCGAGAAAAGATACGAAGAGGAGAAATGTTCCTCCAATACGGCCTCCCTGCACGCGTTCAAGTAAGAATTGGTCGTCCCGTCGTCGAGAGCTATCGGTGCTACCCACAGGCTAGGCATGTCGAGAGCGCTACTGAATTTCCGCGGGTTGCGGTGGCCTGATCCTCGACATCGCATGCCATTCCCACAGCGTATCAGCCTCTCCTCGACGCGAAGGTGTTCACGACGGAATCAAAACTAATTTTCTGATTCAAGGGAGAGCGGCGGAATGTACGAGGCAACGAGACAGGGTCTGGCAAAAGGCAAAGGATCACCTGGCTCGATCACGGAGCTCGATCCGGATGCTCCTCTACGACAAAATCGGGCCTTCCATGACCAGGACGTAGAAGACGAGCAAAGGCTCTTCAGATGTGTATTTGAACTCGTCCGGGCTGGAAACTTCCCCAAAGCTCAGAAACTAGCCATGGGACAAGGCTATTTCATGCTGGCCGCGGGAATGCAAGGCTGGATGGCCTTCCGAGGGAATATAAGAGGTTGGTTGGCTGCGCGAAAGAAGCTCCCGCTCTCTACGGATACCGGTGAATCGGGAATACACTAACAGGAATTACGTTGCGAATCGAGCGAAAAGATTCCGTCAGATCCATCTTCTAGGCCCTGACATTGAGAGCTTTGCTTTGCAGACGATAGCGGCGCTCTTTTACCTGATGAGGGCAATCCATACCGAGACGTGTGGAAAATCGTCGTTTGGAAGAAGTTGAACGACGAGCGCGTCAGTGTGCCTGAGAGAGCCATCTACGCGGCCCTCTGCGGGAACCTCGAAATGTTGCTCCCGATGTGCCCTACTTGGGAAGATCAACTTTGGGCTCACTTGAAAACACTGGTAGACGTTGCCATCGAGCTTCATCTCCGGAATGCTCGCGGAGCTGATCTGGGACCGCTCCCAGATGACTATCCTAAGGAGAACGAGACACTCCAGCAGATTCTCAGGTGATTCAAAATGAAAGAATTCTCATCCGAGGGAGGAAGTTTGTCCCTTCCGGAACGACCAGGACCGGGAATGGATTTCGCTTTGTTTTGTATTCGATTGACTTTTTGCTCATCTCCTCAGTGGTCTTGAAGCCCGGGTCGAGCTCGAAGGGCAGGATTTCTTCCGTCAAATCCACAAGTTCCTGATGCTTCAAGATGTCGACGGTCTCATAGATTTTATGTATAATTTTTGCGTTGAGATCTCTGATGTCGAAAATCACGGGAGTCTACCGGGTCATCACTTGAGACTCATGGCGAACTTGGCCCTGTTCCTCAAGTACAGCAGGAACCTACAACAAAGCGTCGAGAAGATCGATTTGATTGGTGAGCACCCTATTCCTTGTAATTCGCCTCAGACATAATTTCGAGTCCTGATTTTTGCGTTCTCTAATCGCCCCTTCTTCTCCGTTCCCCAGTGGCATTCTATGTACAGAGATTGATCGATGAAGAGATTTTTGATATAGTCCCCAAATATGTTTTGCACCTCCCCGATGTTCTTCGGGAAACGTGCTATCTGAGGTTATTGACTGTTCTGCAAGATTTGACCGAGAAAGAGCGCTTGGACATAATCCTGGCGGCTCAAAGGCAGGATATAGCCATTTTCAAATACATCATGAAATTCGTATACGATGCCATACACTGCGGGAATGACAATGCCGAAGCACGTGACGAAGTGACTGGGGAAGATCTCGAGAAGAATGATGCATTAAAGTGGCTCTTCGCGCGTGAGTATTCATTTTCAGACAGGAATCGCCCACACTCGTATTCAAGTTCCCTCGCAGGAGCAGATACTGATATTGTCGATTCGCGTTCCTCTTCCAGAGCCGGGCCACTCCCTGTTGGGCATGAAATACGTGAACTCGGCTCTCAGAAACGCGATCATGAAGCAGAGACCGTCCGTGGCACGGAGCATAATCGCCCTGGTGCCACAGGATAGCGTACGAGAACTAGCCGCCATGGCCGTCCAGACCGAGAGGGATTCGATGACCTCCGCGAGGGATGATTCGGTGATGTCCGTCGGGGGGATGATTCAGGTAGGGCGGCTCTCATCCAGCGCATCTACCCGACTCGGAATCTTTGTCGAGCTGTGAGAAAACGCTAGTATTTAGGTAATAAAAATCAAATATATTATTTCAGCCGGATTCTGACGGAGACGAAAACATGGGTTATCCGACACGTACGCCTGTCGACGACGTCGAGGCCAAAACTGGCGAGTACAAGAAGTGTCTGAAAGAGTACTTGTGTGCTCAGGTCAGTAGGCTGGTGGAATCGATTGAGCTTGCTCTTGGAGCTTGGAAAACTCGTGAAATCCTGATACGTGTTCTGACACGAATTTCACCTCCCGCAGGAATATCTGGAGGCCTTGCAGTCATTCAATGAGTGGTTCCAACACTATCACAGAGAGAGACCGGTGGAGAGCGTCGCTGCGAACACGGACGCTTCATCGGCGCGAGGCGCGGTAAGTCTTATAAGGCGCTCGAAGCATACCCAGGGTCTTGAGGGCCAGAGCGCGAATCAATTCGAGAACCCAATAATTCTTTTCTGTTCTCCCCCCCAGCTCTCCAATGAATTCGCGAAACGAGCTCTGGCTTCTAAGATGGAGACTTGGAAAGCTACTTTGGGAGGCTTGTGCGACAGAGCCTCACGCCATCTCAAGTGTATACTCAATTATCCCGACGGGGGCTGGATGTGCGATCCTAGCGACGAAATCGTTGACGATGACATCGAGATGGATGCTAGCCTCGAGTTTGAGTCCCGTCGTCGGAAGGAACTTCAGGCGCTCCGTCGTATCTGCATCCCGCAGGTGATTGCTCACTCTAGTTGATTCTTTCCGAATTCTTCCGGATCATCAACTTCGCGATAAGAATTGCGTTCATCATGGTTCCTCATCAGGTCGAATCATTATTGTGTCTCGCAGGTAACCTCGCTCTTGCAAACTGTGCTGCACGGCACAGGACGCTACGCCGAGTCGATGGCGATCGCGAATCTCATCGCACATGAAGACAGCTGTTTGTACAATGAGTTCTCGAAGGATGACCTTGCCCAGTTCCTCGTGAAAGTTCAAGAAAGCGCAGTGGAGCTGCTTAAAGTCCCCGGTAACATGGATCCTTATGGAATGGGTGAAATCTGAGTCTGTCGCTCCGGGACCATCAATTTCCAGACTCATGTACAAAGAGATTGTTCGCCGCGTTTGGATGACCTTGTCGTTTATAATCACTTACAAGTGTTTCTCAGCGAAAACTTTCTTATCACAAATAATACAGCTCAGATCGAATGTATGTATTCATTTGGGTACATCTTCTCATTACCTTGTTTCATGCCGGATCCATCTCCCACCAGGGAATCGAGTGAATCCCATGCACTCCATTCAGCATCGGTCATGGCTCTGACTCCGAAAAACTCATTCCGTTTTGAAGTTTATCTCTCGAAGCATAACGATGAATCCATAGGAAGTTCGGCTTCGGCCAACCGCCGAAGCATACAGATGGCGAGCGCTTCGCTCACGCGGAATACCGCCGACTATCTTTGTCTTTGAGGAGCGAGAATCAGGATACCTCCGGGCATAAAACTCAAACTTTCGAGGCGAAAATCTTTTTGCGGTGACCCGGGTCTCGCTCGAAGACGCCGCGCGGTCATACCCAGGGGACAGTCCTAGACTCCGATGATGGCTTCTTTCAGATCACTCTATTGTGTTGAGGCGAATGAGGAGCCTCTACACTAGTATTCTGTGCAGAATGTTCTCCTCCTCATCATCAGCTCTGAGGGAGAGGACTTTTACGACTGCAGAATCCCTACATCGGCCCTGAGAGATGTGGCTTCCGAGAGTTTCCCTCAGAACAGACTGATACTTCGCCTGAGCTAACACATGCCGAGGAATATTCCCGCAGGAATCTCGGGAGCGCTACAAGTTCTCTCACTTTTAATATCCTCAATGAAACTTCCCCCGTGAGCCGCTATCGAAAGGCTTAGAACTGAGCAGGATTGTTCTTGCGCTGGAATCAGTCCCCCTCAACTCTTCGCCCCTTCCCCCAGTATATCTAAATCTTAGGTTCCCGAGCTTCAAGATCTCCGCGGGATTTCGAGAAGCATACTCAGTCTCAGAACCCGCGGAGAGCTGCAAATTTTCAGAGCGATGAATGACACTAATCTCTGCTATCGGAGCTCCACCATATCATGATTGGAGCGGCACATCTCCTGATTCCACATCAATAGGGCGGCTAGGACGGCAGAGGCAGGCGAGGGAAGACAGAAATTTCCGTTATCCGGTCAGGTCTGAGGCGGAATCGGCTGCACAAACGGTCTGGGGCGACCCTCTTTCGGCAGAGCTCTCGCACGAATGAACCTCGACCTGAGAATTTTTAGAGCTCCAATGGCAGAGCCATAACAGCGAGAGAATCAGGTGTGGGAATGCTCGGGATAAGAAGTTCGGAAATCGCCGGAGTTATGATCCCAGAGCATAGATCTTCACAAGATGATTCTCGGGCTCCTTTACGAAGATGTTTGAGGCGTCGACCTTCGAAGAAGCTAGGACGTCCAAACTCACCCGACTCAGCTCCTCTTCCAGCACCAGTGACTTCTTGAAACAAGTCAACGACAAGACGGGACTGCAAATTACATCGATCATCACCGAGCAATACAGGGGCGCTTTCAATAGAGTCGCCAGCCGCTATAACATGCCCTAGACCTCAGGTTCATGCTGAATCTCGGCTCATAACGAGGAAGCAAAATCAGGCAACAGGCGACGGACGGAAATCAATAAATCACGACTAACTGGAAATATCTGCTTCGCTGTTGCATACGTCAGGGATCTCCGTCGAGATTGGCAGCCAGCTCTCAAGAGCCACCGGAAGTCCCAAATCCGCCGATCGGAATCTTGAGCGGAGCCATAGAAATAGAAGCGATGCGAGATACTTGATCTTATTGATTCTTACGACCTCGAAGCTAAGTAACGAGTCGTCCTGTAGGTGTGAGACCATAATCCGCTATTTGTCCAATTCACTCGCCCTCAATGGTCTGTGTAGTGGCGTCAGGGGTAATGGAATTTCAAGGCTACGACGACTATCTGGCTGGGGCTTCCGAATTCCGTACAGATGATTTGAGATTCGGCAAAAGCAGGAAACGAGGAATGGAGTGGAACTGACCTGAGTCCGCTCGGATACGCAGGAGAATACAAATAATATACTAACGTACAAAGCGGTGCGATGCTGCGGTTATGTCTCGAACTTCGGAATCCTGATGATCGAGCCACGAACAAAAACATGGTCAGTGAATATGCAATGTAAATATTTCGTGTTTTTGCTCCGCTCCGCATGGACTTCTCGTCACATGTAATGCCCGCACGGGGGCCCTCGAGACTGACCACGGAGAGAGAAAAAGATAAAGGTATGTCAAGACTCCAGTGGCGTACGCAGGATTTCTCTTGGGGAAGAGCCCGTATGTGACTGGAATCCGATATGGCGATTCGCTCCAATACCATAGCACTACGAAGGCATCATCTGATAGGGGCTATAGCCCCCTCGTCCCTCCTGCATGTACGCCCCTGCAAGGCGCCGAGCGATAACCGAGGGGAGGGGCTGATATTGGAGAGCTGAGCTCCTATTGGAGTGTCTCTATTAAATAAAAGTTTCCAATCTCCTCGTGAGTTGACTAAGCGTAAAAGAGCTCGTTACGGGGTGGCGAATTTAGCCATCATGTGCCATTTGAGGGCTCGTGCTGACCTTGGCCGTCGCCCTATAGATGGAAGCAAAAACGCTCCCTCCGATTCCCTCCACATGCAGCGCGTTCTTGAGCTGCATGGAATTCTCGATTAAAATCCCGCAACAGCACCCCGCTATTCTCTGAGGGAGGAATCGCACTTGGCCATGGCCGAGAACCAGCCTTCGTAGAGCAAAAATAGAATCTTCGTCGACATAATGAAGCCACCCGCGACACTGAGGAGAACGGGACTCTCGTTCTCATGTTCGACATCAACACTGCTTTGAATCCCTGAATTCAGAGTCTATTTCCTGTCGACTCGGCCGCTAGATTCATTGCATCGATTTAGTTTTGCCTCCAATCGACGCCACAAGGACAGCTCTCAGGTTTGCGCCGTCGGGAGAAGAGTGAAGTCGGGCTCAACGAAGGGGAGCGGACGCGGCGACGCGACCCACGGCTGCGAGCGCCAATGCTCCTCCCGATTGAAAATCCCGCTATCTGCCGGAATTATCTACTCATTCCCACGAGGACACAATTTCGCATTCGTTTCCAATTTGCTGTGAGTTTCTTGTCGTACATCCCAGGACTCTGCGGGTAAACCCCGGGTATCTCTCCCTCAATATTAGCTTAATCATGCCTGCTTGCAAACGTCGTCGGCTTCGCCTCCGCAAAGTTCGACTCCAGCTCCCAAAAGAGTTCTGTGGTCCATTTCATTCCTCTACAGCGCAGCGGCGTCGTTTCATGGTCCTCCGAAAACCTGTTGGATTCAATCCCAGGAGCCCATGGTCCCAGTCCTAATCATGGCACACCCGCAACCTCCTCACGGACGTTCAAACGTCAAATCGATGTAAAATTCCATAAGGACAGATGAGACCCAGACCAGTCTGGCGTCATGCTTGTGAAAGCTCGATACCTTTGCCCCCATTCACTCGGAATCCAAAGAGCGATAAGAAACACCGAGTTTATCCATGTCTCAACGCATGGTAAAGATTCGGCGTTGAGCTTCCGAAATCTCAGGATATGTAACATCTAAGCTTCGAACAGTGCTCGGAGAGACTCAAAGACAGATCGAGTCTTATCACGAAAACGCAGCCTGTGCTCCCTCCCATGGAGATTAAGAAAGGGCTGGACTCAGCCCTCCGGGGCGATGGGCTCTTAATCCCCGGGTAGATCTTAATCCGGTCATCCTGTAGACACTATAAAGAGCCGGCCCCGAATCAGACCTTTCATCGGAAGCGGAAATAGAAAAGATTCGACTCAGCAGTGAGTGAAACTGCGGGGCAACCTCGCAACTCTCCTCCCCTTCATCACTCTTGTTCGCGAACTCTCGACTTCCTCGTAAGATGAAGAGCTCGGTCTTAATGGATCGTCATATCTTGCAGATCGGAAACTTCCTCAGCGATGGCACGAACCTTCTTGAAAGTAGCCGCCCTGGTGGCTCTAGCCTCCATCTGTCAAGCGGTCCCCACTTTTGATGCAAAGGCCTACATGGATGGGATTCTGGAGGAGATGAGCGTCCAGGTAGGTTTCGACGGCACGAGTTGGAGAGATTGCGAGCAGCAACTGTAGGAGTAGTATGCATGGAGACTATCAGCTGATTTTCCCATGGAATGACCTCACTGACGAGCCCTTTCCCGCAGGCTCGAAGACAGGATCTGGACCCCGTCCCAGCGCATAATTTCCAGGTCCACCTCGAGGCCACTGGTGAGTGTATTGGATGATTGGAATCAATTCGGGGGTAGATTGGCCGGAATATCATGGAGGGATAGCTTAAATCGATGGATTTCGACGAACTATTCACAGGCACGAAGCCCCATGTCGTCGCGAGGTTCCATGAAGGTTCCTTCGAGGGCCTGGGCAGCATTTCCACGGCGGGCCGTTGTAACTTCGCGCGCGTGAACACTGAGGGGACGAAAATGCAGAGGGTCTGGTGTTATGTCTCGCTGGCGAACATCAAGCTCACAATGAGGGCTTTTGTCGAGGTAAATTGACTGGATGAGTTATCGAACTCCCGCAGAAATCGCTCTCGATCAGATCCGTTTCGAATGAGCAAGGTTCGAAATTCCAGGAGATCATGGGTCGCGAGTTGGGAACTATCACGGCAGAAACCCAAACTGGTCCCGAAGTCCTCGGGCTGATCGAAATCGAGAAACTCAATGGAAAAGTCAGTGTCAGAGTCATCGACCCTCCCGATTTCGATCTTACTACCAAGATCGTCCAGGGAGAACTTCCCGTCGACTCTCACAGGTTTGCTTCTATGAACAATACCACAGATTCCGACAAGTCGTCTCTATTCGGTACCGGAAGATCTAATCCCCTTTTCGTCTTCTTAGGTACGCGGATTTCGAAAGACAAGTCGACCAGGAGGTCTCTGAACAGTTATCTCATTTCCTGAAGAATGCATACACGCGCCTCCTGACCACCGTCGTCGAGCGCTCCGATTCATCGTAGGGAAATTGATCGTCCGACGCTTCTGACCTTACTCTTTCAAAATGAAATAAAAGAGGCACGCCTCCCTAATTGCATTGAGAAACATTGTGTCGAATCCATCATTTCCTGACGCTGATAAGGTCCCATGTGGTCAGTCGAATCCAGAGTAGGAAGCAATATTGGCCGAATCGAACGATTCCCTTTGGGCTACTATCACGGTCTGTAGTCTAAGATCCCAGGTCGCCCTCCGACGACGGGGAGAGGAATCTCCTGATTCATCCATATGCGCAGCATGAATGCATCGACTGGATGACTTTCAAACGGAGCCGGCGGTCAACTGACCCGCTTGAGCCTCTTCGTCATAACTTTCGCTTCGAGGAAGGAGGGAGCTCACGCCTGGTCCGAGATGGCCATCAGGGACCCGAACTCGGTTTTGATGAAGCCATCACCTAGGTAGTAGGGATGATTCCAAATGCTCCGGATTCCTTCCGTATACTGTGTGGTCTGGGGGAGAAACGATTGCCGCGGAATTCGTGAGATCGCAAAGCCCTGATCGCACTGCTCACCGCTCTTACCAAGGTCACTGACTTCAGAGCCACGAACTCAGCTCCCTGAGACGGTGATTCGTGCACGCTCTCGATCAGATTTGAGGGTGTTCCCAGTCTCTTCGCGGAGCGCCGCTCCTTCTACGCGCTATGAATACGGCGCCCTTAAACGCGATCTTGAAAAGCCAAAAAGTCGTTGGCGCTGCCAGGACTAGTAGACCGCCAACTTCGTTCTTCGTGCATTCGCCTGTAAGTCTCCTCATGCACCTATATATCACGTACGAGCGTATCAGGCCCCCGTTCTCTCATACCTTCCGTACGGGTCGGAGGTCTGGAGACCGTGGCGTCACTCGAATCTTTCCAGCAACGCTTCACTGGCCGTGTAGCTCGGAAATGCTAGGTCCCCCTCGACTCCATCTGTCTCCCCACCCTGACCCGAATCCTGGACGAAAAAGATCTCGAGGTTGCAAGGAGGCTCCTTCGCGTATCCTCACCCACCCTCCTCTTCCCGACCCGAAAGACCCACATTCGATATCGTCGACTGTTATTCATACCCCGAGCCAGGAGCAATCTTGTAGCCAACAGCTCTCGATGACGCCCAGCCACGAGACTGAATAGAAACTCTTCTCACCCTGCCCTCTCTGGAGTAATGAACAGAGTACCGGAATCCGAACGGAAAGAGGCGCCCATAAGGTCCCCTTCATAGCACATCGGACAAGCTTTTGAAGTGCTAATGAGGCATCGAGTTGACCGTGGACGCCCGACGAAAAGTCAGTCGTCTCCGTACCGGGAGGTTATTGAGCTGACCGAAGTCGCAGAGCGGCTCGATCAAATATAACATCGTCTTAAATCGTGCGAGCTCGTTCAGGTTCCGCCGGTGGATTGTCCGGCGAACGGTTGTCCGGCGTTGGGCTTTCGGTGTTTTGCGGTACAGCATTGTCTTGCCCTCCTCCATGACTACGGAACACGATTCCACCGCATTCGGAATCGCTCTACTCACTGATTCTGGGGCACATTTCCGGAACGGCGACGTACCACCCGAAATATATCCTAAAAAGCAGAGAGACGTTTTCGCGTCACAAACAGACAGATAGGTCTTGTCAACTACGTCCAGAGTATTGCAACATCTACCGGCAATTGTGCCGTTATGTCCATCGCCCCACGTTCCCCAAGATATCCCGAAATAGCTCGTCTCAATAGTCTGAATGAGTTGTGAACAGGGGGTGTTTGGGACCTAATGCACCGAGATCTAGACCAACGGCTCTCAATGTACGTTCCATTGGACCTTAGGGCTCAATCGACGATTCCTCAGGGATTCAGGCTCGGATTCCTGTGGAACCCCCTCCACTCTCGGCTTTCGGAGGCTTGCGTGGGTTTCATAAACTGATCTCGGTTCCAATCCAATTCATGACTTCACATTCCGTCATTTTCCTTCCCGGTGAATTATTAGAACATTATTATTAGACTTTCATATCTTTATGATGATAGGAATATATATATTAGCCGTGGGGGCGCTCGTAATGACATCTCAGTGCGAAGGCTTAACTTGCTTTGAGAAGAAAATAAAAAATCGAATAGGCTCTCCTTGCCGAAAAATACTTGATTGCCTAAAAATGCCGATAACTGGAGAAACACGGGAATGTTGCGGGGAGCATGGGTCTAAGCAGCTCAAAAAATATATATTCACCAGGCTGAGGTGATTGAGCATCTAGAGCAAGTTAGAAATCTGCTCGAAAAGGGCAGGCGTCAAAAACAGGTCCGGTGATAGACAGACGTAGCGATATCACTCCATAGGGAGATTAGAGAGCCATAGAGATTCCATTTCTTCTACGGTTCTACGGTGCGAGCATTCCCATGCCCTTCCGCGAAGCTTCCGGATTAACTCGTGCGACCTTATCGCTAGACATCCGCTATATGTTTACAACTTCCTGAGCATTTGACCGGTGTAAATCGTCCACAGACACAGATTAGACTAAACTAAATCTCGCGTCATACTTGGCATACATGGAGGAATGGCGTCAATCGATGGATCTCGATGAATCATTCACAGGCACGGAGTTCCATGTCGTCGCGAGCTCCCATGATGGTTCCTACGAGTTGGGAACGATTACGGCGGGAACCCAAACTGGTCCAGGAGTCCTTGCTCTGATTGAAATCCAGAAACTCGATGGAATACTCAGCGTCAACGTTGTCGATCCGACCAGTTTCTATCTGTCTACCAAAGTCGTCCAGGGAGAACTTCCCATCGACTCTCTCAGGTTTGCTCCTATGAACAATACCTCAGATTCGGACGTGTCGTCCCTTCCCCTTACCGAAAAATCTAATTCTATTCCCGTCCCCGTAGGTACGCGGAGGTCGAGAACAAGTCGACCAGGAGGTCTCTGAACAGTTATCCCGTTTCTTGAAGAATCCATACACGCGCGTCTTCACCATCGTTGTCGAGCGCACCGATTTCGCTTAGATGGATTCCCGGCTGATCTTCCGACACCTCTGTCCATACTTCCCTCCCTTGGAATAAAAAAGGGACTCGCATTGAGAAACTGGCGACTTTGTTGATTCTATCTTATTCTGTTGCTGATTGTTTCAAACCCCTCCACAGATGGGCTTCTATAGAGAGGGGCTTCGATTAAATTTTCGACCCCTGTACCGGGGGGCTCCTATGAAAAAAGGGCCTCCCTCGATTCTTACCGGCATTTCTCATGAAGGAGGTTCCATGGGAATCGCACAATTGAAGTATACACGGGAGCGTGCAGAGACTCCAGTAAGCAAAATTTGATTCGAATCCTCCCACAGGGGGTCTTCTATCGGAGAGGGGCTTGAGTCGGGATATTCCCAGTAATTTTCATCTGTAGTGAGTCTCTGGGCGGCCTCCGGAGCAAAGCCAAGTCTCATTTGCGTATTGTGAGACTGTTCGGCACACACGAAGCTCAGCGATAAAGGCTGTATCTAGGATCATGACGATGTAGTGAGTCTAAATCCACATGATGTCCATGAATACTCACCACCCTCTATTGTCCGCTCGACTGTCATCATAATTTTCTCTCCACGCCGGAACGCTCCCGGCTCGAAATGGACATTCAAGAAAATACTTTTGGCTCAATGAAGCCCTTTTAAAAAACCGAACAAGGATCATGTTCAACTCCCCGAAGACCGCGACTGATGTCTCATCGGTTATAACCTGCGCCGGAGATTCCCCCTAACATCCACCGTTCTTATGGTCAGACAAACCTTTCATTTCAGACACGAATGTTTACCTCGTGCATGGTCGCGAGTCGCGACACGCTCCCACGCGAAGCGCCTCTCGAAACCCCGCACGAAATGACAGAAATGAGTGGAGGGTTGCTAGCCCCGATCCACAGGGAAGGTCATTAGAGGCGCAGGAAACTGACAAACGGAGCTTCCAGAGCCGGCCGATGCAAATTCGAGACCGCAGCGGGAGCGGCCGGCCGAAGGGTTCGAAAATCCTTGCTTCCGGCGTCTAGTCAAGTCGCCGTCCATCAAAAATCATGTTATCAAGCTCTCTCTACTGCCTTTCCTCGCAAATATCCACCGCAGGGACCTAGCAGCCAAGGCCGAAACATGCGGAATGAAGATAACAGCCAGTCGGGGGGGGGGGGGGAGGTGACAGCATTTCCAATGTGTCGGCGCGCAAAATTCCGCTCCGATCTTATCGGACGTTCGTCTTCATCTTTCAAACTGCGGGAGAGGCTGCACCATGCTGTGGAGAATTAAGCTCGTCGATGATGTGGAGAATGGATGAATGGCCAGCCGGGCGATCACTCTGATCCTCACAGCGTCCCTCCTCGTCCCATCGCTCCTGCTCGTTACACCCTCTGGTTCTCCGGGGCAGGGCTTCGCATCATGATATTACTGTGCAGAACCTTTTGGGCCGATAAATTCGTGAATGAGGGATGATAATTCAGACGCGAAGGGCTTGACCTGCGGGAATTGCGGCTCTTGTGCTGCTCTGAAAATCGCGATTCGCGACACATCTCTCCGGCAGCAGCAGACGCCAAAACATGGACGAAAAAGATGGATCATCCTCATTCCAGCAGACTTTAATCAGATTTGATCATAGCTCGGATTCCATGGAATGTTGATTGGGCTATGGATTGTATCTTGTCAGGCATGACAATGAATCCCATCGCACCTCGGGCCTCGGCTTGGGTCGGAGGGAGCTCGATCACGAATGCATTGCGGGCACCGTGTTCGTATGCCCAGTCCACGGAAGACCCAGTCACAGCATCTGGAAATGTAGCGATCAAGAAGTGGAGTAGAAAGCAATCGCTATTTCTTCATGGGCAGTTCGCTCCCGGCATGTGACCTGTTTCGAAGGGGATCGAGTCGCACTTACACAGAGTTTGCGCTATCGGTCCGACAGTGTAATTTTTCCCAGACATCTCGCGAATGGCTCGAGCCCCGGCAGACGCCTTACGGTGGAATCGTTCGTGATCCTTAGCATCCTCAGTCGTGTATGAGTGAGGGTACATCCATAACTGACCTGTTCGGTGTCGTTGAATTGCTTTCTTTAACTTTTTGTTGGAGTTCTCGCCAATCGCTTGGCCGAGAAGGAATCGCCAGCTAGCCATACCGAACGGATTCTTAGCTCCGGCTTGTCCGTCATGGGCTTCGGCCTCGAGTCTTGCTTACCGTAGGCGTGTAGCGAAATATAGTAATGAAGACGGTCCTGGACTACGAGGATCGCGTTCTTCAATGCATGTGACTCCGGCTCAGAGAACGGGGAATCTCCACAGTATTCCTCATTGCAAGGATCTTGACTCGTTCCGGGTCCTTGAAGGGGAAGATCAGAAATTGTTCATATGCTAGTACACCGGCGAAGTTCCGAGGACGCGACGCCGACGGCTGATCCCTTGATTAGAGTTCTCCTCACCGCAGAATTCACCGACGTCGAAGTTTCTGTTGATGTCTACACCCTTGCATCGCGGATTCTTCTCGCTGGGTCTAAGGTTCCCTCTCCAGAATCGGTGCTGAAAAAAGGCTCGAGATTTCTGACGAGCACTAGCTGAAATCGGCTACAAAGGTGGACGCTCATGGACTTAGTGGACGCAAACACATCCCTTTCGAAGAACGGATTTCCTTCAGGGTCACGGTGATAATTGATAATGAAGCGTGAACTCAACAGTTTTGGTGTATTCGTATCCGTCTGGGTTTGCGGACGGCACGATGCGAACTTCGTAAACGTCGAGAATGTCACGATATTTCGCAGCATTGGAGGAAAACTCGTGGATCATCCATGCACAGGTGGTGATCGAGATCCACTCTCGAGGATGGATTCCGCATTCGAAAAAAATCACGGCCTTGTCTTCGGAGTGTCCCCTATTGAACTGGAAGTCGGAGCTCGGTGCTAAAGACATCAAAAACGCATCCGACGCAGTGCTGTTCGCCGGAATTGTGGTAGAACTCACCCTAACTCCCACGATTGGTCGTCCCTGATAGCTTTCCCCGATTATGAATTTGCTGACGTGCTTGCCGCGTAGCGGATCTTTGACGTAGAAGTCTATGTGTTTTAATATTTGCGCGTACGAGGGATAAGAGATGAGATCGAAAGGTCCATCCTCCAGAAGACCATTGCTGAACATTTGCGGACCACCATTCTCACGAGCGAGCAAGCTGAAATAGAATTCATCCTGGCCGGGATATCACGGGCTCGGATCCACGTCTCCCCTCGAATTGCTGTTGAGACAGTCGATGAGGAACTCACGATTGGAGATCCTCCTCAACCACGTAGAAGGGAATCCCGAGTGCTTGCAACCGCTCGCCCACCATCACCACGTCTTCTTGTAGCACCAGGAAATAAAGGGTCGAAGTCTTCTCCCTCATCAGATCGTTCAAGAAAGCGATCTAAATGAAAAATCGGGAGTGAAGCATCTCCGGGACGCATTCTCCAAAGGATCGCCCGAAGCTCGAGACTCACAGCTCGGACAATGATCAGTGAATATATCTTCGCTTCAAAGAGGAACCTTTCGTTGGCTGCGGAGTTCCAGGAAATCATGATATATCCGGTCGTTGGCAATGACTGAAGAAAAAACTTTCGATCTGGGAAGGATAAGGAGATTCAGACACGCAGCGAAGTGACGGAATTCGCCTCGTCAATTATTGTCGTCTGACATAACTGAGACATACCCTTCATAACCCTGAGCTGACGACAAAGAGGCATCTGATGCATTCTGTTGGCCTCCTACCACGCCAATGAAGAAAACGCCCGTTATTAATAGGCCGAACATGCCGACCGCTGATCCGCCGATATGTGAGATTCTTGCCGTTCCACAGTCTAATATCTCAGCCATACACAATGCCGATTGTGTAAGAAACATGTGTTGCGATTATAGAGCATGCAATCCATATCCGATCGGAAGCATTTTTGGCAGCGGTTTTCTAAGAGGAGTTTGAGAGATTCATGGAATCGGGAGGCGTCACTCTTAGACGGTTCGCCGAGATGAATCTGATCGTACATATGAAACGATAGATCGAGAAGAGCTAATGACATTCGTCGCGCGGAAGGGAAGCTGCGCGATCTCGAGCTGGGAATCTCTCTGGAACGATCCCACGCTGCTGTGCATTGTCGCGGCTGGAGTCCAGCGTTGTCCTTCACAGGGAGGAACGACCTCGGGGCTGAGGGCGGCAGAGAAGGAGCCGATTTCCTTTCACTCGGAAGTCCAGAGATGCTCCCCGGGAGTCCCTTCGAGGAAGTGCGACAGTTTTCCCGAGACGGGCTTCAAAAGGATACGATTCCGACTGAGCAAGTTTTACTCATCCAAAAAAAGCATTCAACCCACCGGGAACCTGGAGTCGCACCGACCGAAGATTCCGGAGCAGCGGAGGAAACAAGAATGACTCCGCTGTGTGCCGTCCATAAGCGCGTGATTAGGAGAAACGCGGCAAGGGCTCGCATTGCGGTGATTCGGAATTCCGTCCTGCTCTTCAGGCGTCCCGATTTTCATCAAAGCGCCGCATTGCGATGGTCTGCTGGGGCTGGATGCGGGAGTTGGTAAAGAGGAATCGATTCCGCCTTCCATTCGATTTCAGTTCCTAATTCCTTAAGATACTGATTCTGGTGGTTCTGGTACGGTGACCGGTGGTGCTTCTTCCCAGTGTCCCTCTGTTCATTGTCATCAATAGTCGGACCCCGCCCATCCTCGTTGAGAGTGTTGGGTAGAAGCCTCAAATCTCCAGGTAGGTCACACAGAACTTCGCGGGAGCTGAGTGCTCCTGGAGATGTTCCATTCGCTCACATCCTGGAATTCCGAGTCCGCTTATATTGATCGTTTGTGGGATATACTCCATCTATCTGCTGCCAACACGGGAGCAGCTCGACTCTCCCGGAGAAACGAATCATGTTCAGTGCCACCGAAGAGGGCGACCGTGCCAATCCCAGTGAGAGAGCAGATGAAACCTAGGTATGCGGGGCAGTGGAAGTTGGAAGGCCTCGGGCTCAAACTCCGTGAGCGACCCCAGTGATATTAAGTCGATCCTCCCAATCACAACCTTTTAAGATTTAGAGCGATCGAGGGGGCTCAAACAGCAAGGCGATCTCTTACCTCTGGGATCCTCTGTCTTCATGGAAGGCTCAATTGGAAGGCCGGAATTTTCACCGGGCCTTTCACCTTGCCTATCGGGTAACGAATCTCCCTAGCTGGTCCCCCTGCTCTTATCATGGGATTGGGTGTCGCATCTATGGAGCATCCGATTGCCTCAGCAAGTGCCAGAACGGCAGCAGCAGGAATCTCTGATTCGGATGACAATGGGTAAGGGTGGCTTTCTGAAGCGGAATCCCTTGCTGCAGCGATTGAGTCAGGGTCGGGACAGACAAACTCGGTATGGCCCGTGGAGACTACCAGAATTTCGAGAGACACCTTGGCATCGCTCGCAACATGGGGAACCCGCTCATCCTTTTCGTGAATGACTCAAGAGTTACACTCTCTTTCCGAATACTTCTGGAGAGACGCTCGAAATCATCTCTGAATCCCCTTCCGATCTCCTGAACGGCGTCCAGCACACCGCAGCCTTTTCACGAAGGGGGAAGATCTCGGTCACTCGGCACGAGCGCCCCGGAAGTTTCTCGCCTCGCGAGCATGGGAGGAACCGAGATGCTTCCGTCTAATTTCATTCGTGACGTGCACTCTGCGGCGGGAAGTCTCTCAGTCCATCCTTTCGTTTCTCCGTCCTGGGGTTCTCGAAACTGCGGAATCGGTCCGAAATCAAACAACACCCACTGCTCCGCCTCATGAAGTCTGAACGCAGGAGGAAGGCTAAAGACGGATCGGGAACGGGGAAGAATAGAAGGATTGCGAACACAGGGATCCTGTATTCCTGCGGAAAAAACTCCATCAGCTGGACCTTCATGGATCTTGTTGCCGCTATCCTCGATTTCGGGGAAATACAGTTCTTTTTTCGGACGGAGAGTTCCGGAACGGGGAAGTAGAATAAAGGTAGAGCGGTCTCTTGATTTACAACTCTCCCAGAGAATCATCCCGGTGACTCTGAAATTCACGGAGATATGTCGTCCCCGATCGCTGCGAGCTGTAGATTCACGGAGATGACAATCGAACGTGTTCTGGACAGAAAAAAACTGTCCGGGACAGTTGCCCAAACGGGCTGAAAATACAGGATCAGCAGGTTAGGTGAGCCAGGGACAGTTCTTTCCGCGAGGGTCTCGGAAACATCTGGAGGCTCCGGAACTTCCGATACGTCTGATAGCGGAGCGCGACCGACTAAGCTGAAGAATATTGTGGGATTTTACAATATTTACACCACTGCAATATTTATTCGCCACACTTGCCGAGCTTGAGTGGACCGGATGGGAGAGAGCTCTCAGTGATTCCGTTTGCCACATGAAAGGAGCCAGTGCGCGTGCGGACTTTCTTCTCTTGACGACGGAATCTGCTTAGGGGAGATGCTTGCTCAGAGAGAACTGTCAGCTGTGTCTATTCGAGAGGGAATTCTGTGGAAGGGAACAGGGAAAAATTCGGTCTCGGTGGATCTACCTCAATCGACTTCCGATTATTTCCCCCATGGAATCAGCTGTCAGCGCATCGATCGCAGAAATCGACTATGATATCATCGAACCTTTCTGATTCTGAATCAGTCGCCCAGCTTCAGCGCTTCAAGACCACGCAGTGCTCATCGGGATGAACACGGCTGAGTCTCGAATGACCGGGGGCCGTCACTGCCCTCGAGACTTCTTTACTCGAGAGTATCTTCGAGGGTGTCCAATTCACACATCCTTACCATGTCTTCAACTACCCCTGATGCTCTGGTCGCCGGCTCAAGTAGAGCAGCCCCACCCGACTTCCATCTAGCGCGGGACTCGCGCTTCAGTCCTCGACTTTGCTCGGGACACCTTTCGGTCGATATTCTTGAAGGCTATATCGATTATGTAGATTGTCACACAGAATCAGAACATGAATATTTTCGTAGACCTTCGGAACCCCTGTTGTAGAGCGATCCGGCGTGTTCCTAAGTAAGAGTTTTCACCAACTAGCGCTCCTAACAAACATGAGGTCGACATTGCTCGCGGCCGTGACGTACCACGACAGGGTGCATTTGCCGGAAGTTTCCCGGGTAGGCAGCCGACACGGGGCATACAATCGGACGCTCACTCTGCTCGCATATTTCGAGTAGTTTGCTCTTATCAGTCAAGTAAAAACAAATCGGAATCAGATGCGACGGGAGCCCCCATTGCTGGCGGATCCCCCCCTTTTTACGCTCGCTGCGCCAACGACGAGCGCTGACTCACTTTTAGCTAGTGCCGGAGAGCTGCAGGAGGCGCGTCATCATTTCCTTGGAGTGCTCGATGAGTCCAAAAGCGCGATGAGTCTACGCTTCTATGTCAACGCAAGCGCAGTCTGACAAGAGCTCGTCGCGAATAATTTTGGGAGAGAACATCCTTGTATGAACAGTCGCATTGCCACCTGAGATTTCAGCTCATAATTTAATCGCGATCGTGGTTGTTCAGAATCAGCTGTTTCATTCCATCATGAGTGACCGGGACTTCGACGTTGTGGTTTTTGGAGCGACGGGTATGGCAGGTAAGCTGATTCATCGATTGCAGTCAGATGATATTCTTCTCGAAGCCTTCGAATAGGTCAATCGACAATTCATCTGCACTCGGCGTTCAAACGGCTGAACATTTGACAGGTCGCTACTGCATTGAGCAGCTGCACAGGAGCTCCGCAGACAACATCAAGTGGGCTATCGCGGGTCGCAACAGAGCGAGACTCGTAGAGGTTCTCGGAGAGGTGCGTTCCGACTGTGGGATTTCAGTATCTCGACCCATATCTCTCAAATCGTACCTGGATGCGGGGAATGTGGTCGGATCCTCAGGCAGAGAAAACTTACCCCATTGAATCTCATAAAATATCCGTCTTAGGTTTCATCATGGGTCGGAACCGACTTGAGCAAAACTGCCATCATCGAAGCGGACGTATACAGAGCCGAAAGTCTGTCAGAGATGGCCAAGAGAACCCAGTGCATCATCAACACCGTCGGACCTTACACGTGAGGAAACACTCATTAGGCTCTTAATCTCCGTTTCCGGAAGTTCCCGATGTGGATTTTCAATAATATCCCCCGGGAAGATATCTCAATGTGTCGATTTCGTCGATTGCCGAACTAAACATCATGTGGTATTGGGCTTATCCAGTTAGCGGTCCAATAGAACCCGCGCGATGTGGCACCCACGACTCGCCTCGTCTGTTCTCACCTTACTCGTCCCCCGCAGACTGTGGGGAGAGGAAGTCGTTCGAGCCTGCCTAGAGCAACGAACTCATCTGCTCGATCTAAGTGGCGAGCTCCAGTACAACGAAGCTATGCGGAATAAATATCACCGGGAAGCAAAGGAGAAAGGTCCGGGTTCGTCCAAATACCTACCACATTCACTCCCTTTATCCCGTTTACCAGGTCTGAAACGGTTGATTTTAAGTTTCTAGGAGTTATCATCCTCCAAACGAGTGGATTCGATTCGGTACCAGGCGAGATGATTCTGCAATTCGCGAGGGAAAACTTCCCCGGGAATCTCAACACGCTTGAGACATTTGTAACGTTCCGGGAGGGTGACCATGGGGCCGCGGTCAACACAGGTAGTGACAACAATCATTCCAAACAGAATGTTACGTGGGGAAGCCCTCGTTCAAGCGGACCCGACAGAGGAGACTCCCGATATCCTCAATCGATTTCCTCTCTCAGGAACCCTCAATTCGGTGCTTCAAATTTGCAAAAATCTCCGAGCTGTGTCCAAGATAAGGCAGGCAGCGTGGGGCACTGTGTTTGAGCAGCCTTGGCAGGCGGTCGATCACCGGAATCCGCTCTGGTGAGCTATCGACTCAATCTTAAGCGGACGCATACCTGCAAGATCATCTCATATATTATTATCATCATTGTCCGCGGGAGCCGGGCATGAACAAATGACGGATTCGCGCAAGTTCTCGGCCTCATATTATATTCCTCGCAGGTTAATGATTTCTTCACGGGCGGAGGTGCCTGGGTACAACATCCCATTCATTGGGGGCGATAAGCCCGTCCTGAATCATTCCGAATTCTTCCGCCGAGAGGTGAACCCCGATCATAAGAGAGTTCAAATTCAAACCCATTTGTGTGAGTTATATGCGATGTTCGAATCGGGAATGTATGTGGGTCTGAAATATCGAGGATTCACGCCAGACCACTGAAAGTATTCTCTTGCCGCCAGATGACGAGTCGCTGCTCAAGATGTTCGGACTGATGTTCATCTTCATGATCGTGGGATTTCTGTCTCAATTCTCTCTTGGTAGAAAGCTCATCGAAAAGTATCCCTCGTATACCACGCTTGGCATGTTCCGAAAAGGGGGACCGACAAGACAACAGGTCTTGACGTGTGGTTTCACAACTCTCGGTGAGCTTCAGCTGGTCAGCGCCTGACAAGGACGGCCGGGAGTCGCTGAAAAAGGGAAAATTGGCGAAAATAAAAAGCATCCTTCTAAAGCAGAGGTCCTATACAGGCATAGCCGAAGGTTGGCTGCGAGACGAGCCGCGAACGACGAAACCGAAACACAAAATTGTGGTCAGAGTGGACGGACCGGAGGTTGGCTATATGACCACTTCTATCTGCATGGTCCAAACCGCGATCTGTTTGCTGACAGAGAAAGAGTGTCTTCCAATGAAGTGAGTTTTTCGGATTAATCGTCTATGTATCATACGAGTCGGGAGCGAGCCCGTCACATAAGTCGACACTAACTCGCTAATCTTCCAGGGGGGGATACCTGACGCCAGGCTTCGCCCTCGAGAAGTCGACGTTGCTCAAGCGGCTCACCAACAACGGCTTCAAGTTCAGCGTTGTTGAGAAGAATTTCGAGTAGCAGAAATCGCTCGGAGTACTCTCCAGCCCTTGACCTCTTGTTTGGAGGAGGAATGTCTCGTCGGGGATCGCTTTGCGCGTCATCCCATGAAAAAACGCGAACGACGCGACGTCATGAAAATATAATATATATAAAATATGATGAGCATTGATATCGATCGATGTTGATTTCCCCGAATCCAAATATGTAATTCACTCATTCTCACGAAAGATCAGGCTGAATGATTCGCCATCGAGAGACATCTTGACAGTGATCACTATCGATTAAAAGGTGAAAGATCTGACTCAGAAGTGTTCCGTCCCGAAGAGCTCCTCTTCCCCGTCTCAGATGGCTTTTCTCGGAGAGCTTTGCGAGAAATTCTCGGGGTAATGCTCACTAGTTTCCGCCACGCACATTGGGGAACATCAGAGAATATTCTCTGGTCGTGACAGGTGAGAACTCATCATACGAGAGACTCGGCAATCGAAAGGAGTCGATCGCGGCGGCTGATCCAGGCAGGACCCAGTCCCGCGCGCCATGGCCCACGGCTCATCGGAACAAGTCGAGTCTTGTTCGCGTAGATGACAACGCCTCATAATGGTACATACTGCTCTCGGAAGAGCGCCGACGAGTGAAGGGCACGAAGCCCTCAGGGAAAATAAAACTTATTCCGAAGCGTGACTTCTCTCGCCTCGGAGGTTCGGTGTTTTCAAACGTGAAGTTTCTGTCAAATGAAGTCTGTCTCTGCCTTTCTGTGGCTTCCATGCCGGTCCGAGGCTCTGCTCCGGTCTTTGCCTCTCACCAAGAGCGTCGCCAGGTGAGAAAGAGCAGTCTCGGAGCGATTTGTCGAATTCCTGATCTGGCATCAATTCAGATCATGTCACCCATGCTGCTGACCCGCTATCGCGCGCGCCTCAATAGACGACCAATCCTGTTCTCCGTGACTGTGATCATATGATTCTCGGTAGTCCGTCACTTCGGGATCTGAGCACTTCGAGATAGTGCTCTTTGGGATGCGAGAAGGGTTCTATGGACTTCCTATGACCCCAACCTTATCTGACCCCTCGAAGAGGACCCTGCGCCTAATTCCCGGGCGCTCAGAATTCAGAATGGCCCTTGATTTCTTCGTATCGCGATAAACTGCTTCAAGTTATGTACGCGCAGGGTCCCTTGGATGCCTCCTGTTTCCATTGTTTCCGGACGTCCATTCCGAAAGAAGTCGGCCCGACGCCGGAAATCCCCTTTCTCATGTTCAGAAGAGTTCCGAATATATGGAGATCAGAACTAAAGGTTCGCATTGCCTCACAGGAACCAAAGTGTCAGTAGCTATAATGGTTTGATCGGATGCGCATCGTCGGTGTCCGATGGAAAACGCGATGGCATCCTCGGGAGGAGTCCTTCCGGCCGGAACGGCGAGCCGCATGATTATTCCCCGCGGACGTTTGTACGCCGTCAATCGACGGTTGCAGATACGAAACCCGCTGCCGATTCGAAGGTTTGTATAAAGCTCCATCGAGAGCACTACCCAGAGAGCGTATATACTATGAACACCCGGTATGAGATGGGTATCATCACGAGATGCCTCTTTTAGCCCAACGCAGACGATCGAGAGTTCGACATCGTGGTTTTCGGTGCAACCGGTCTAGCTGGTGAGCGGGAGTTCGGCAGTCCGGCAGTCGTCGATTGTATCGCTGTGAAGCTATGAGATGTGTCCTTTTCTTCACGTCATCCAGGGATCCCCATTTCTATTTCCAGGTCGTTACTGTGTCGAACAGCTCCACAAGAGCTCCGCCGATAACATCAAATGGGCTGTAGCGGGTCGCAACAAGTCGAGAATCAACGGGGTCCTGGAAGAGGTCAGTGGCGAAAACGCGGGATCACCTTCTCTGGAGTTCATTTCCCGTCGAACGGCATCCGTTTTGCAGAAATAACTTGAAGGTTACATCTGCTTTACTCGTAGGTCTCGTCATGGGTGGGAAGCGACTTGAACGGGTCAACGGCCGTCATCGGAGCGAACATCGAGAACAATGAATCCCTCGCGGAAATGGCCAAAAGAACCCGGTGCATCATCAACACCGTCGGACCCTACACGTGAGCGTATGGTCGGATACTCCAGTGACTGAGCCTCATTTCCACGGCGTAGAGCGTCGACCCTCCATGAAAACGCTTCCCTTCATTCCAGACCTCATGGGGAGCAAGTGGTCAAAGCTTGTCTAGATCATGGAACTCATTTGCTCGATCTCAGCGGCGAATTACATTACAACGAGAGCATGCGGAACAAATACCACAATGAAGCGAGGGACAAAGGTTTGCTTCGCATGTCCTCATTCCATTCGGGAGACCATCAGCCGCGAGGGCTGGGATGAGATCACCGGTCTGATATCGGAGATTTCAGGGATCGTTCTGCTGCAATCCGCTGGGTTTGGTTCGGTCGCTGGCGAACTTCTCCTCCTATACGCTAAAGAGAACTTCCCGGGACACCTTAACACCCTCGAAACGTTCGCATGTTTCCGGGAAGGCGAACACGGATTCGTGGGTGGGACAGGTAGTTGAAGAACGGAATCCTCGACCATATGGAGAACTCAAAACTCCCCCGTGCTTCATTCTCATTGAGCTCGATGATTCCAGGTACCTTGAACTCCGTGACGCATATCGTCAGAAATCTCACCAAGATGCCCGGTATCCGCAAGCAAGCCTGGAAAAGCGTCTTCAAGCAGCCGTGGCAGCCAGTGAAGTTCCGGAACGGCTTCGGGTGCGTGACGAGGGCTACTCGAAAGCATTTTTAACATTATATTCGATGCATTGGCTGAAATAGATTTCGGTCGGGGCGAGTGGGCTGCATTTCATTCACGGAACGCTCGTTCCAGACTGCCAATAAGCAAGCGGAAGGAGATACCGGGATTGAGCGTGCTCGTGGTGGGGACTGATAAGCCCGTCATGAATCACTCGGAGTTCTTCCGCCGGGAAATAGACCCAAATTACCAGAGAACCCAAATCCAAAATCACTTGTGTACGTATCTGGACGCACATGAAGAACTTCGCCTGAATTATCGCTGATGATTGCTTCCGCATTTCAGATGATGAATCGATAGTCAAGGCGGCCAGACTTGCTGCAGTCCCTGCCGCTGTGGGTGCCCTGTCTCTACTCCCCTTCGGTCGCCGAGAACTTCTGGAGCGTCCGTCCCTCTATACGTTCGGAATGATCGCGGAGGGAGGACCATCTCGTAAACAAGTTCTGACATGCGGCTTCACCATGCTCGGTGAGTACCTACTAGTATCGCTCACTTCAGGCTTTGTAGCAACATGAGTGGCTGAACCCCAACGTGAGGTTGTTCATCTTTTTGAGACAGCTCCAGCACTTGAGTTTCCTGTTCTCTTCCAGGCATTGGTCGAGGATGGCTCCCTAACGAGTCCCGCGACAAAGAACCGACCCATCAAATTGTTGTGAGGCTTGATGGGCCGGAAGTGGGCTACATGAGCACCTCGACATGCTTGGTGCAGAGCGCAATATGTGTCGTCAAAGAGAAGGACTGCATACCGATGGAGTGAGTGACCTAGACCTTAGATCACCTGGCTGATCATGGATGTCGCTCTTCTTTGAGAGGGAGCTTAATTAATTTTCACGTCGGACTCCCATGACACGATCCCTTATCTGCAGGGGAGGTTACCTCACGCCTGGATTCGCCCTGGAGAAGTCCTCGTTGGCGAAGCGAGTCCGTGAGAGAGGCTTCAGATTCAGCGTGGTCGAGAAAACTTTCTGAGAGATCGCAATCAGGCACTTTCACGATGCGAGGATCAAGTCTGTTCGAGAAATCTTCGAACCTAGAAGCAACGTACGAAGGGAAGGTTGAGAGCATCTACCACAAGAGAGAGAAATATTTTTCCGGATCTCGGAGAGCCCGCCGATGAGTTTGATTTTGGCTTGAATTTCGCGAATGAGTCATTATATGGGATACTTAGTGTTTCATGAGCTATGGAGAGCTCTGTGAAATGAACTTAGATATATCTATCCGGAGGAGTTTTGGGCTAATCCGATAATGGAATAAATTGCCAGATCTACGATATATCCCGGGCGCGCTTTCGTGTTTCAATCACTTCGCTCCTGATACCACGTGTGTGTGGGAGAGAAGAGAGAGGGTAAGGGTTGGGAGAGGGCTCGAGACTGTTTTGTTCGAAAAAATACTTCAAGCTTCGGGAACGATCTGGATCAACTTCTTGTTCGCAGCCGGCAGCAAATCATAGAATTTGACCGTAAATTAGCCTCTCTTTCAATACGCTGATGGCGCGATTGTCGCGACCAACTTCATCCCCGTGAGATAGGAGCCTGCCTGCCGAGTGAGGAGAAGTTCTCAACATTGTGATCTGTGTTCGAAGATCCGAGCAAGCGAGGCGAGTCATTAGATTTTAAAGAGTTCTTGTGCCATCGGATCGAATATTTTCACCATGAACACGTTCGGCGCCCTGAAGTATCTCGAAGCGGAGCAGGCAGTCGTAGAAGAAATCGCTCTAAGCCTCAAAGACCAATTGAACAAATTGAAAGTAGAAGAGTTGGCTATCCGTGCGGCAATTCGACGGAAGATGAAGGAAAGCCAGCAGATTCTGACCGACCAGGTACATCAAAGCGGTATTGGTCAGCCGCTGCGAGCCGGTTTTCCGGAACCCTCATTCAATGTAGAGCCGCAGCGGTCCACCAGGCCACCGACTGAAGGGCCGGCTCCATCAATTCTCGACGGTCCTGGATTCTCAGCGCAGGTGAGCTCGCAATATGTATTCCGGAATCAAGTTCTCAAAAGCTCCGGGATCGCAGATCTCAGGACTACTCCCACTGGAAAACCACCGTAATGTCGAACCGATTATCTCAATTTCAGAGCATACCGACGTCGAAGCCTATAGAAGTCTCAATAAACGAGGCACTGGATATGATCAAACGGTATCGTGAGGGCGATCCACTCTCGCGATTGGAAGAAGAAACGATGGACACGTTCGGTGGAGAATCGACAGATCTCGAGGACGCAGAGCTGGAGGCTGAAATCGACGAGGAAACGGAAATGGAGGAGCCAACCACCAACGTAGTGAATCCCGACTTGGAGTTCCTCGATCTACGCCAAGCCGAAACAGATGAGGTCGAAGAATTTTGATGGGAATTTTCGCTACAAATCCCAGTGGAAAGTTCGGAAATGAGATCGTCGGAATCTGTGATATTAGACTGCGCTTCCATATTTGTCGATGTCAGAGGGATTCGCATGCTTCCTGAGTGAAATGGTATGTTTTTGGGGACATGGTTCGTTGCTGGAGCAGCGGTTCAAACCTGAGGAAATAAATAAGGAACTAGAGAAATGGTACATGAAGGACCCATCAATAAATTTCATCCGCCCCAGAATGTCACGAGGAGGGCTCAACCTCTAACTCAGTCGAGGATTATTGCTCTCCGAACGGGTCAAGTCTGCGAGTACCATTGCTAGGAGGAGTCTCTGAAACCTGATTTTTTGTCACTTAATCGGGTCGAAACGAAATCGACATCGATCCCTTAATTTACTGACTTTACATGAGAGATTAGTCCCATATCACCCCTCACTCTTCGGGTACCTCTACGAAGTTGGATCAAGTCTCTTGAAATGACTCGACCGCCTTCCCGGACCTTCATCATACGGACGTGAAGCGGTCCTTGAGAGTGCCGTTTCGCGGCCCATGGTCGCCGCTATTAATTTCTGAGGGTGCTTTATGAAATATTGGGGAGCATTCATCGCAGGTAGGGAGAACTACTATATCAATAGTTCATCGCAGGTAGGAAGGACTACCATATCAATAGTTCGTTTACCTGTTTCAATATCGTGTCATATTGTGACACTGCTCCCGGGAACCGGGAATATCTCTGTTCATCTACAGTTCAACAGGGAATCTTCCATGTCGGAAGAGCACGAAAATCCGAATTCCGGTCGGGATTTCGCTTCATTCTCGTGTTCCGGACCGTAGGAGTAAAGTTATTGTTCTTCTCGCAAGTCCGGAACCGTCTGATAACTCATTCGGGAACGAGGAAGGACAGGTCGAAACGGAATGTCCCACTCTGAGTGCGTAATGTTTGACCATGGACGATCGTCAACCATTTTTGATGGGCTTCCCGTGTGGCATACCTTACTCATCGTCAGTCTGATAGCGAGGCACCCGGAACTCTCTTTTCGGAGCTCCCAGACTTCCGTCATCAAGATCGGTAGGGGCCGAGATTCGGAGAGCTTCCACGTGAGATTCGAAAGACATTCTCAGCCAATATCGGCTAAATTTTGGAGGGCCTCGTTCTGAAATTTGTGGCACGTTCCATGAGAATCAATGCTATACTCATTCCCCACTTTGAGCTGCTCATTCCATGCGTTCGGTCAACATCAGCATCCGATGGCCATCGGACCGTGGGTAAGGGGT
This sequence comes from Galendromus occidentalis, assembly GCF_000255335.2. Classification (NCBI taxonomy): domain Eukaryota; kingdom Metazoa; phylum Arthropoda; class Arachnida; order Mesostigmata; family Phytoseiidae; genus Galendromus; species Galendromus occidentalis. The sequence goes on from NW_003804489.1 coordinate 187,952, forward strand.
TCTGAAGAAGGTATCCGATATAATTGTGGATGATTCAGTTCTTCTCATTCTATCGGAGTTCAATATTCATGGTCTAGACCAGGGGTGTCAGACTTAAATTTTAGGCGGGCCACGTTCGAGCGCTGCAGGTTCCCGCGGGCCACATTAGGAATTTACTTTCGTATAAAATGAGAATATATGCCTATCGTCCATGAAAGAATGCTTTCCCAGCCCCCGGGAATAGAGGGAAAACTCCTTTGTTCGGTTGTACGGAGGTATTCATTCCACCGATCTCATTCAATTCCCAAGCACTCATCCGAAACAGTCGGCTTCGAGTATGTGGGGCAAGAGTGGCGGGCCACAAGAAAAGACCTCGCGGGCCACCTGTGGCCCGAGGGCAACGGATTTGCAGCCCTTGTCTAGACTCTCGATCAAAGCGATCATGATAGCGAAAAAACGAGGGGATGGATCGACTCCATTCCAGGGCGACATACGAAGTCTGAGACCTTCAATCGGACACCCCTCGGAATTCGGGAATCAGGATACTCTCTGGTAATGGGTACGCTTAGATTCCTATTTATGGAGAATTGACTGTACTTCTATAATCTGGAGAGCGGTGTATGAAAGCGGAGCTGCTTGGAATTTCCCCGGACTAATAGAGCCGCCTTTCCCTCCCCCCTCCGCACAATCTCCGAGAACAATCTCGGAATTCGGAAGGCGACTCTAGCCCCGAGTAATACTTCTGGATCCGAGCATCGCGGAAGGGTCGCTTCTGGACTGTCGTCGCGAGAGCAGCCCTCTCAAGACCGAGTCGGAATGATGTATGCCCTCATGACAAGATCCCTGAGCCGCGAATCCTGTCCCGCGATCTCTCGATTTGAGGAGCTCCATGCTTCAGTTCTCGGCGTGCAGGTCACAATGCCACGTGCCAGAGCTGCGTGCCAGAGCTGCGTGCCTCGTCCAAGTCGAACGTGCGCTTCTTCCCCCACACTCACAGCGCAACCTCGCTGATTCGCTCCATTATTGTCAGTCCTCAATCCGATGCCACAGCTCTCCGGTTGAAACGCGACCAGGGGATATCGAACCAGGATTAGGAGCCTTTTGAGGGGCTGATTCAAGTTTTTGTGCTCAGACTCGCCGACCCCGAGAGTTTCATCATGATTACCTTGTCGAGAAAGCTGAAAATTCTTGCCGTCGGAGGCGCCGCTTGGTACCTGTCAGACAGTGATCGTCGGTCCGAACTCCTCTCAAAAGTCCTCCGACGGGACTCGTCGAATCGACAGGAGCAGGCGCAGAACCCGATTGCCGAGCGGAGACTTTCGGGAAGAGCCCACGGAGAATCCACAGGATTTACCATCGAACGCAGCGGAGTATCTGAATCGGTAGGTTTGCCGATTATTTGCTAATATGTTCTTTCCCAACAGAGAAGGTGAAGATTGAACGTCGGGTATATGAACTGATTGGAATCCTTGTCCTGGTTCCTCAGCACGACCTCCCGTCTTGGCAAAAAATCCTAGCTAGCCGGCTCGTTCTCGCGGTCCAGCAGCATAAGCCCGGACCGAGCCCTCCCGGCGGAGAAAAAGATACTCCCAAGAATGGCGTACCCGCCGCTCATGCCGAGGATGACGACGACGACGATGATGATGAGGAGGATGAAGAGGAAGAGGAGGGTGAGGAGGATGAAGAGGAGAATGACGAAGAGGGTCCCCATGAACCGAACGCACCCCCCCTGGAAGCATACGACGATGTCGATACTGATATTGATGACGACTACGACAACGTGTTCGATTTTCCGCGCTTCGAGAATAACCCGGGTGCTTCCGGACCGCCTGTAGACCGCCCACCGGGCACCGGCATATCGCCGAAGAGAGAAAGCTCGAGTGATGAACTATCATCTCTCGACGATGAATCCCAGGGCCGCGCCGCTAAAGCTGGTGACGCCGAAGCGGCGGGGCCAAGCGACACTTCGGCTTCCCCACCCGCTCGTCGAGTTAGTTTCAAGGATCCCGCTCCGGAACAAACTGTACCGGCCCATCTACGTCGGCCCTTGCTTGTCGGGGGGCATGCAGGAGCAGGCAGCTCTAGCGAACCACAACGGAGTCCGGAAAGCAAGGGCAAGGAGTCGACTAGTAAGGTTGAGAAAGAAGAAGAGTAAATTTAGAAAAAACTTCCGATGAAACTTTTGTGGATGCGGCACGGCAAACCGAGGCGATGTCGGCCGAGACTGTCGAGGAGGCTGCTCGTGTGAAATGATGATTTAAGCTTAAAAAAATGACGCACATTGAATGCGATCCATATTTGATGTATTCAGACAGGTTTATAGATGATGAATTTTCGATTGAAATGAAAGAAATGCTCGGATGAGCAAAATTTGACGCAACTCCGAGAGACACCAAACGACTCCATTATGAATTGAGCATTAATAAATCTCTAGATGCTAACAAACAAAACCTCGATTGTAGCCCTGATTTCTTCCCGGTGCTCAAGCGATCCCGTGTGACGAAGGAAGAGTGAGACGGGCGAATAGAAAAACGAGAGAGTTCGTTTATTATACCGAAAAGCGGTGATGTCCTTTTCCTTCTTTTTACAAAATCGAACTCTCTGATGATCTGATGACTCATCATTCATCAGTGTCCATTACTTAAATGTACGGAATGTCCTGCAGATCTCTGACCTATGACTTCAACGTTGAAGCCGATCTGGCGCAGGTGCTTATCGTCCAGTATACGTCGACCGTCAAATATGAAAGGGGGTTTCAGCATCTCAGAGTAAATTTTCTCGTAGTCGAGATCTCGGAATAAGTCCCACTCGGTACACAAAGCGATTGCGTGCGTCTGCTTCGCAGCTTCGTAAGGACATGACAGGATCTCGACTTGCCGCAGGAGCGCTGAAATAAGACAAAGGATGAATTCGTCAGTTCAGATTCAGCCTTGATGGTCCCTCGATTTCAAGATCGCCCACTCACATGTGCTCGGAGCCGAGAAATCATCGCTGAGATCTAGGAGAATTTGCTCTTTTTTCACTTTAGGATCAAAAATTTTCAGGTGAGCTCCTTCTTCAATCAATTGTTTGCAGATGTGAATGGCAGCGCTCTCTCGAGTGTCAGCTGTGTTTTTCTTGAATGCAAAACCGAATATGGCGATTTTCTTCCCGGCAACCGTATTGAACATGCCCTGCGTTATCCTCCTGGCGAAGCGCGTTCTTTGGAAATCGTTTATCTCGATCACCTGTAGGAGGTTCGCAATCAGATTCCGAGAAATATGTACGGACCTCGGGAGCGAGTGTTTATTTCTCGTAGCTAGAAGACGACAACTGACCTGGTACCAATAGTTCGCGACTTCGGGGAGATTCAACGACTCACTGATGTAGACAAGGTTCAGAACATCTTTTTGGAAACAGCTTCCACCAAAACCGACCGACGCCTGCAGGAATTTCGAACCTATCCGCGAATCAGAACCGATCGCGTGGGAAACTTCTTGCACATCGGCGCCAGTGGCTTCACAAATAGCGCTCATGGCGTTGATCGAGCTGATTCTGCATAGGAGAGAAACGATTGGAGGACTTCGATCGACGAGTATGGAGTACTGATTGATCGATTTGAGCAGTCTTTCCGGGGAAGTTCCTCCGAGCGATTGATATGAATATCGTCATGATTCAATCGCTATAGAGGGACAATGTCTTTACCTCTGGGCAAGGAATGCATTGGCCGCGAGCTTGGAGAGCTCCGAGGACCACGTATTCATGGTGATGATCTTCTCTCTCGGTACCCAATTCTCATACACTCGACAGAGGCTCTCGATCGCGGACAGACCCTCCGGACTCTGTTCCCCTCCAATGAGGATACGATCCGGTCGGAAGAGATCGGACACTGCCGTTCCCTCAGCCAAGAATTCCGGGTTGGAGAGAACTTGGAACTTCGCCTCTATAACGAAAGTTCAGATGATAACCTCTCATATCCCTCACAGATCTCCAAGATGCCGCGCATCTCCAGAGCACCATCGAAAAGCTCACCGTGTTTGATGTTGGCCCTAAGGATCTTTGTAATACTTTCAGCCGCTGAGACGGGCACCGTAGATTTTTCCACGACAATTTTGTAAGTTCGTGCATGTTCTGCTATCGATCGTGCCGCGCTCTCGACGAATCGCAAATCAGCAGCTCTGCCCTGAAATGGAGGGAGAAGGCTGTCAGACGAATCGATCAGTGATCAACAAGGTTCTATGGTTTTCTTCGCTCGATGGCTGAAGTCAAAAACGAAAACTTCAGTAGTCTCCCTACTTTTCCGAAGCCGTAAGTCTTTGTTGGGGTGTTCACCGAGATGAATATGAGATCAGCCTCTTGGATGGACTTCGCGAGATCAGTGGTGAAGAACAGATTCCGTCCCCTACATTTCGTCACAATTTCATCCAAATCCGGCTCATATATGGGTAATTTGTCAGAATTCCATCGGGCTATTCGTTCCTCATCCGGATCAGCGACGGTAACTACGATATGTGGACACTTCAAGGCCAACACGGAACAAGTCGGACCTCCGACATATCCAGCTCCTAAACAGCATAGTCGTTTCACGTCGATGGGCTGGGTTCTGTGGAAGAGGCACCTCATCATCAAAGGAAAGAGCGGAGGTTCATCATAACGGAAAAGGAGGAGAATAACTTACGTTGCGCTATATTCGTTCTCGTTAGATATGTTACCCATACTTGGAGCGCTGCAAAGCACAATGAGAAACTTTCAGTAAGTGACAGCTCACGTGCTGACTCTGCGTCTCGCTCTCAAGCGAGTGCCCTCAGTCGCTGGCGGAAGCGTCGACGTCTGACTTCAAGCAGCTTTATGTTTGATCGACGTTCAAGATTTCGGGACTTGGAGAAAACGAGCTTCGGAGCAAGAGCCTCATGTAAAATTGGAATGAAACTAAACCTCGTGGATTCGTTTGAATCAATCACTCGTCGGAGGAGCCTTTTGCCGTCTTTCGATCCGACTTGAGGTTCGGTAGGACAGAAACTCAAATCGAATCTAGAACTTGTCGAAGAAAAGGAAAGTAGGGGATTCGGAGCACGGTACGGTCCGATTACCACGGGGGCTGGCCGTTCGCGAGATGGCGACCGCCGAGAAACTCTCTGGGAAGCGAGCAATGGAGCAGGACTGGCTGCTAATATTCCAATCAGGCCTCGAATGAGAAAAACTAAAGAGTGATGAAAGTGGATTCCGGTCTGAATGAACGAGGAGACAATGTCGGATAGAGCCTACGGATGGCCCTGCCCAGATCCGGATTTCTTCGGCAAGAGGAGGGAAACTGCTCTTTTAGCCGATGTGGGCCGCGGAAAGCAAATGATTCCTTTACACTCTGAGCGCCTCACGATAGGGACCGGATGCTTCGGAAAGGTTATACCCGTTATCAGAGGAAGCGTGAGGCCCAGTACCAAAGCTTCCGTCGAGTTCAGAAATACTGTCAGGCGGGAGTTCGATTTATTGCTCGGGAATCGCACAGAAGTTCCGCGGCTCGTAATCAGAGGTGAGAAAAGGATCCATCATTCCACATCCGAAACGATTCGATACACCTATGGAACGCCTCTGATGCCTCGAGAAAGGTCGCAAAAAATGCTCAAAAACTCCCTATCCTCGAGCCGATACCTCATCCCAGGAGTAAAGCAGGGCCTCTTAGCCATGTGTTCTCCGAACAAGTGGTCAGAAGCCGTTCTCCTCGATCTGATCGAATGTGGAATTCCAATGGAATTCCAGTCTGCTGGCCAAGCATATTCAAACTCGGTTGATTGAATCGGAGCACACTCTCCGCGCAAATCACTCTCTCACTCAGACGGGGCAGAACAGAGGGATCATTCCTTAACGGTTCACGGGAAGACTACAATTGTGCAGACCCAAACTAATCCGAAACGAAACCAATCCACAACATGATCTCCATACGGAACCAATGAATTCCAGAATCTATCGATAAGTTGATCGAGCAGTATGGCGATCCGGGCGGCCCGCTCATTCAGTTTGAAATCGCGATTTGGAGCCTGGTCGAGGATAGGTACAGCCGAGTCTGTCACGTCACGGGGAGCTCATGTGAGCGGAACTCCCCTCGAGCTCAGCGACCTGAGCGCATGCCGGCGTTCAGTGAACGAATCCATTGCATCGTTCGTGCACTCAGCCGGTGCGTTTCCATGCACCTGTACAGAGGAAGAGTTTCCATCCGGCGGCATTTTCAAGCCTAGATATAGAGGGGCGAGATACGGAGTGGGCTCAGGACATCACTTGTTTGATTCTGCGATCAAGCCGAAACCACGGAACGAGCAGCCAACAGTTCTACCACAAGCTATCAGAAGCCACTAGGGAGCCGGAGGCCCTCCCTGGAGTCGAGAGACGGAGCTCCGTTCCATTTCCGTAATTCTAAATTCCTAACCTGTGTTTGACGCGTGGGGTAATGGCCAGAATCGGCGCTCGGAGGCTCTGTGAGTGCACAAACCTACATCTGACAGCGTCAATCAGCGGCAGTGGAGCAAGGCACTAATCCGGTGGTTTACCCAGTCCGGTCAGACCTTCGCAGTGAAATACTCACGATCGCCAATCCTTGCACCGGAGAATGATCCAGTGCGCCCTCTCCCCATAATGATGACGTGATCTCTGGCACCTCCTCTCAGGACGTCTGACTGATGCTGCCGTCGGAACACCCCCGCCCGATAGCCATGCGACCGAGTGCTAGAGTTCGGCGAGGACCAAGTTTTCAAAAGACTGAGGCACGGATCGATCGGCATCTTCCCCGACAGAGATTCCGTCTGCTCAACGCGCTCTATCGGATTCCGAGTTTCTCCTGAGAAACCGGGCGATCACGGAGACTCGTTCGACCGGAGGGAGATTTGATCGCCCACAATGGCCTTTACAGTCTTATCCTGATAATTCGGGGCGTCCGTGAGCCTGTGAAGAGCTCGAGCTCGATGCGTTCTCAATTAAAGGTCCCGATTGTTCTCGGGGCGATACTTTCGCCAGTCGGCGTCAATTCCACTCTGGCCGAGTACGCAGGTGTGTCCAGAGATGAATCCTGGATGCATCACTCATTGGGGGAAATCATTTATTATAATCATGTGTCATCATCACCTCCGTCCTCGTCCACTAGGTACTGATCACAAAAATACATAAGGTACACGGAGTTCCGAGCTGCATTGTAAGCTTCACAGTCGAAACGCGACAAGACGCTCCACAAGGTTTCTCGCAGATCCAATAGACGTCTACAATGGCGAGCGAGCAACATACATCAGTTTGGAACTCATGCAGCCATCAATGCATAATTACAAAACTGGCGATTCTTTGCTTTGAGATCAATGCCGCGTGCGCTCCTCGTATGAGCCTTTCCTATGTCTTCCGACGATCCGAATTCGACACCTGGTTTTGAGCCGTAGCCGTGATCACGACGATGAGATCGAAACAGAGGGCAAATTCTGAGCGAGTTGATACCAAACGCCGGCTGGAGAATCACTCTGTTCGTTGTCGGTTTCGGCTCCGCTCTCGTCCTTCGGAATTTCGGTCGACTGACACAAATTGAATATTGTCCGGCATTTTGCGCGGCTCGGGGGCAAGGTCGGTCGTATCTCGAAGCCCTCGATCGACGTCGCCTCCGAGGAGCACTGAGAGACGACTTTCACGAACAGAAAGCACTTCGCCGAGCGAGGGCCGTTCGTCGGCGCGAGGATGTCGTCGACAGAAGCGACAGCTCGAAATAAGTTGAGTTTGGAAAGTTTCAGAGCGTCCTGATGGCGATTCGTGTTGTCATTCCATCGGGCGGCTTGCAATCTGATGTGCGTTACGTATTGGGCCAGCGAAATTGTCGAGCCCTGCACCAGGACGACCTGCAAGATGGCATAATGATGCTTTATCATCTGTCCCTTTCCTGCATCGATATCTCTTATCGGTCGAAGTACATTCTGTATGCCGCTTTCGGGCGGTCACACGATCGTTTTCTCGCAATCAGACTCACCTCAGCCAAGGTTCCGGAGGAGGCGAGTCGCTCGATCGATTCCAGGACTTTCTCTAGACGCTCGAATTGAGCTCTGTTCCGCGGGGTCAATTTTTCTCTCAAGATGTCCAGACGCCTGCAAGTCACTGAGCTTAATGTCGGGAATTTTCGCGAGCGCAGAAGCAGGGTATCCCTATCCGAGGTGGAGCCGCACCGGAAGTCTATTTCCTGCCGGAGGATATTCTAGAGAGGCGGAGTCGTTCTTCACCTGACAGGTTGCTCGATGTGTGACGTCCTGTATAGAAGATCTTCGAGAAGACTTGTGACAGCACGGCCGAATTCATCAAAACACAGCCCATCGTCCAATTTCACAACCAGTTCGCGAGGTTCCGGCGGGAGCTGTGTTTTCTGTGGTTGCCGTTTCTTCTGGGCTTCGATTAGTCCGAACATGGTTCCGAGGTATCGTCCGAGATTCGAACGTTGTGAGAATCACTTGCTTAGGATCGGAGAACGAAGGGTCGGAACAAACAATATTCTCTCGACGACTTTGTTCGAGACTAACGGAACTTCAATTGTTTCGTTGCGCCGCTACTCTCGCCCGCTCCTCGCACCCGCGACGAGAGTAACAACAGAGGATTTGTCGTTGTTCCCGCTCGGTAGGCTCGAGCTCAGATGCAGAACATACACGAGTGGTGAAAAAGCCCGCCTTCAGCCTTCTTTCGTTCGAAACACCACCCGATCGGACATGACAGTAGCCGTGAGCGCGGGACTTCCCAAAAAACTCGGTATGCCTCCGGCGGGTCGAGCGAGGGGAACGTCGAACGTGACAGATATCCGAACAGAAGACCTCGGAGATCTACTGCTCATCTCTGTTACCGGACAAGCGCCGGAGAGCCGCAAACGACACGGATGATTCATTGTCAGGTGGAACTTCTTGGTTCTTTTGTGATACACGGACGTCCTCCTCGCGGCTGCCTAGATCGAGAGTCGTGTGGTACGGAATCGGAAGGTGGTGGCGAGAACTGCTGGTGATGGTGGCTTCGAGGAGGAAAAAGAAGGAGGAGGAGGCGTGTCGCAAACTCACCAGCAGTTGATTCAAGACATAGAAGCAGTTGGAGTAGTCTAGACGAATCAGTCCGTGTTTTCGACTCATCGCCACCAGTGGTTCCTCAGTAACGCTTCGCGAAGCTCGACGTAGGCGGAAGATGTCGATCAAAAGTCCAACAGTCAACAAGAATCCGTTCTACGACCCAGACGACGATGATGTTGACGACGACACTTTCGTCAATTACAGAGCCAGGGTATGTTCGATTCTTCCCTAGATTTGCCAACCGTATCAGTTTTCTGGGCCCGACTCCAAGTCGCTTGCGAATCGGTATTGAACTACAATCGTGCTTTGTACCGCGATACACTCGATCTTACGCTTCCTACGATCGCTGCTCCCTCGATCCTCGGCCGCATGACAAGTCAACTTCTTATTCGATTCATTCATTGGCGAAGCTCACTCGTCGGGAAATAGAAGACGAGCGTCGACACTGCAGGATTGTGGTGGACTTCCGAAATTCCCAGCTCTGTCTCGGGTGCTAGTTTCAGGACGGCCTGAAAAATCCTCGACTTCCACGTCGATTCGGATTCGAGCCTCCCTCGACCTTGCAATCTAGGGAGGGAATGGAATCCTCCGCTTCCGTCCGATATTCTATCGCCGTATCTTCGAGCAAAAATGGCAAAGTCATAAATATTCCGTGCGGCGAGTTTAACTTGGTGCGGGGGGTCGATCCCAGCGTAGAGCAAAGTTATACAGGACGGGTATTTCCCATCTTGTGTCATCCGTCATCCCTCCATGATTCTGTGATCGTCACAGAGCTGGAGGCATATGCCGTTCACGTAGCGGCGCTCTCTCATTGTTTTCTCCTGAAGTTCGCTTGCAAGTGTCCCGCATATGAGTCACCCTTGCATGTTCGGCGGATTGTGAATTTTCATGCGAACAACCGAGTCCACGAGCGATAACGGATGTCGGTCGACGGCCGATGACCTCTCCTAGCGAGCGTTTCGCAGATCTAATAAATCGCATGGCTGAAGTTCTGGAAAATCTCAATATGATCCCGTTGCGCTCTATCATCTTGGACCCCGCGAAGTCCTCGATCCTTTCTCCGAACATCTTCATCAGTGATACGAAATCTGAGGCGGCCCGGGAGGCTCTAACTGGAGCTGTATGCGAGACAATCGGGAGGATCAATGATAATTTACTCGACAAGCGGCACGGCGCGAACCGCAGAAATTCTGATCTCGTCGCGTCGATCCACCGATTTCTATTCTTGTGTTGGCCTGTTGTCAAGCATCATTCGATCTTTGTTTCCAGGCCTATGATAATGCAGAGCACCGAATGTACGAAGAGAAGCGCCAGCAGCTCCTCGAGGAGCGTCGGGAAGTCGAGGATCGGATGCTCCAGAGCTCGAGCTCCGCCGTTCGAGCGCTCTATGAAACAGAGCAGGTGAGTGCTGACAGTTCTGAGATTGTTCCCAGGAGCCATGGTTGAGGCTCACTCCCCCTAGATTTCGAGCAGAAATTTTGGGAAGCATGACCTCGAAACTGATGTGCAACAAAAATTTCAGATCGGAATCGAAACAGCTGATGAGTTAGTTCGCCAGGGTGAGCAACTCAAGAAAGTCGATCGGAATCTCGATGACATACACAACGTGACCAAGACAACTCAGAAGCACCTGACGGCTATGAAGAGCGTCTTCAGTGGTTTCAAAAACTACTTTGGCAGGTCGAACAACACAGAGAATTCGACTAGCCAAATGAAGTCTTCGACGCCCGAGGAGCAGCCGTCTAGTGCTCTCGCCGCAGCTGCAAAGAAGGTTTGTATAGAGCGACGATCCCGATGCGTCAATCGGAACAAATTCCCGCCCTGGGAGTGGATTTGGATCTCTTCTGTATCCCATTAGTTGAGCCTACATCAAGTCCACATCTTCGCTCAATTATCGAGTTATTGAATCGATGCTTCACAGGTGAGAGGTGACGCTGAAAGCGCTAGACAGAAGAATCATCCGGCTCTCAGGAGTCGTTTCGATACCTCCGGTTTCGGGGCAGCGGATGACGACGATGATGCCGCCGTGGGGAACGACAAAGCTTACAAAAATCGACCCATGACTCGATCTGAAATGGTCGAGCATAAGTTGAACAAGGATCTCACTGAACTCAGCTCCGGGATGAGTCGCCTGAAAACGTTGGCCCAAGGTCTGAGCTCCGAGCTGGACGAACAATGCGACCTGATAAGTACTATTGATAACAAAGTTGACACGGCCGACGTCATAATCAGCTCCCAAACGAAGCAAATGAACCGACTGCTTAAGAAATAGGTCGCCATTCCGAAAATGAATCTGTCCGCGAATCCTCCCCTGTAAGATTTACATTGTTTGTTAGAACCTCTTCAGTGCTGTTCATTTTACTTAGGGCACTTTGAAAGAGAAATCGTTTTTTCCGTTTTACTTGATATCTCCTCATGATATCGAAGGTTGTTGATACAGCGCAATGCGTGTTGGTGTACATACGGATACCCATTGAAATCTATCGTTGAAGTACGAATCGACGAAAGCATGAAACATGATTATTATAGCTGAGAATAAATGAAGAATACTAAGGAACGAAGATAAGGGGAGACTCCTGGCTCTTCCGTGGGACGCACTCGGAGGTATTCTTTATGAGTTCACGAGAGCTACATCGGATTGAAATCTTGGCTGGAAGCGGTGCGGTCGATAGATATTTCATGGACAACTCAGTCGGGTGATTAGAGTATCGGCCAGGGAATTTGGCAAAAATGAAATCCGCCTAGGGAATCTCATTAATCGCGAGCTTTCGGGGAACCCGAGTAAGTGGAGAGGGGCCCGGAATCGACCGCGAGACGAATAACTAATGTGTGGACTTATCTGGATTTATTCCGCGCTCCCATCACGCTATCTACCTCCTTTGGGATTCCATCGAAGAAGGATTCCGAAATCGAAGCAAGATTCCTCCTCATCTCGCTCGAACCTATGTTGTCTACGATGCGGTTGCGTGAAATCGCTGCTGGTCTCATATTCGTGAGTCATTTCGGGAAAGGAAATTCCTGTTTTCCTGTCACCGCTTGGGATATTGATTCTAGAAGCGCCTTCTCGCATGTAGGAAGATGCCGCGAGAAATCAAGCTCATACTCCGGATGACGCTGCTCAGGCAAAGAGGTGTTTATCGATCGGCACTCCCTGGGAACTCCTCCGGTTCTGCATCGAGCTCGCCCCCTTAGGTGATGCCGAGAAGGCCGAAGCGAATTCAAATCATCGATAAGTAGGCTCAGTGTTGTAAGAAACCGAATATCGTAGGTGAACGGAATCGTCACATTCTCTTGTCACGTCGGCGCCGTCGCCGAAGAGAGTTTCATCTGCCACAAAATACATCATTCGCTTGCCAGCCTCGGTCAGTGAACACAGCGAAGATTTTCAAGCTCTCGCTACGAGTGACATGTCACATAGATCGCTTCGGTGTCCTCACACCAAGTTCAAAATCTGATCGAAGAGAATTGTGTCCTCCCTCCGCAAATCGGCATCATTGAATCCACGCAGCCGACGGAATCTATCTCCTGTGTTCCCCAATCCCGACATCCGCCTTCCTTCTCCCAGCCCGTGAACTGAGGTTAAAAACGGAAATCGACCATCGAGATGTGCTTGCCAAGCGGAAGTAGCCGTACCAATCAATCGACCTGTTTTGTGCTATGTGTGTGTCTGATCCAAAACTGTCTGTTCACCCAGTGGACGTTCCTGTTCATCTCGCAATCTCGTCCAAGAAAATCAGCTCAGCTCGGAATTTCTACCAGGGCTGTTCCCTCGTCGCTCGGTCGGAGTCTTCTCGGAAGTTTCATTCGCTCCCGCCCTCTCAATTGTCGAGCTACTAGTTTTTGAGGCTAGATCCGCGTCGGAAATCACAACTCCTTGATTCTATCGAACATATTACCCCTGATCCTATATTTTCGAGCGGCCGGCATACGTAGGACCCCACAGGGTGACGCGGTCCTAACCGCAAGGGGAAGCCGGGCTATTCATGGCGGAGAATGCTCACGAGAACACAAGGAGCCTCGCTTTTGTCGAGCGAACGCGTCATCTTACGCTGAGGTCGCTTTTCTTTCCCTGGAACGGGAGAGGCGGCATCTTTAATACGTTGCGTTGATGAGATTTCCGTCAGAAAGGATTCGATCCTCGCAAGGGGCGGAACTCGCAGGTCTTTGTCTGAATACTCCACGGCACTTCAGCGCTCCGGATTGAGAAATACTTTGACTGGTGTGCGGAGATCTCGGAGTCTCTGTGAGTTCCAGCCCGAAAATTCTCACCTAACCAATCAAGCGTCAGTTTCATGGCTCAGAAACTGATTCTGTTACTGAGCGAGTCCCATGACTTCTACCCGGATAACAGAGTATACTCCGATCGATGGGCGAATTGCACTCCACTGGAGCTAGAGGCCGTGGCAAGATGTCCGTGACCGGGGGTTCCTAGTTGCAGCCACCCATGTTTGAGTAATGACGCGATCGATTCCGCTCGCACCTTGAGTTCTCAGACGGAGCCGTCCGAGTGGAGTCTGGAGCATGGGCTGGCCATTCAGAGAGCGCCCGCTGTCCAACGAAGATTTCGCGAAGAGCTTCCGCTCTCTCGTAATGGGACGAGGAGAATTTAATTGTGAGAGCCTTCGACTCCCTACCCTGTCGTGGAATTCACTTTTCGATATTCGCAGTGACGAAGTCTATGGCCCGAGCGCGGGACCGCGGTTAGTCCCGTATCCGGCACCATCCGGGCAAAATTCCGCGACACGTTCGACTTTCGATCGGAGAGCATGGCGTCTCGGCTTGTCGAAAATGGCTCCCGAGCTGTGTCTTGATCATGACCGGTCGGCTATGATGATCCGCCAGAAATGCCAACACGGAGCAGTACAGAAAGAAGTTCATCAGGAGTTGCTAAACGATGCTCTGCAGGATCATCTCTCGTCTCTCGGCACCTCGAACCCGATCGATATTCGGTGACTGCTCTGAACTCTCACGCCTTGGAGCCGGTAGAGTTTGGTTCAGCCTCACCGTCAGACCGTTCATTTTCGCACGGCCGGTGAAGCTACGGCAAAATAGTCCCGCAGCGACTCGCTGGATTAATTTTTACAGCGCACGTCACGACCGCGAACATAGCTCCGCTATCACGAGACTCCGGAAGGGAAGGCAGACCAGAATACGGGGGCATTGCGCACAACTGAGAACCATACTATTTCAGGCTCCCTGAACTTTTTGTTAGTCTCCCGTCTAGGAGCTAGTCAAAGGGGAGAAGCTTGTTCTTCTTGCCTCCTATCCATCTATCCAACGGCTGCCTGGCGTCGGTTTCGACTAATTCATTCGATTTTCACGACGGAGTTCCACGATGCGATATTACGCGTTCTAGAAGAGGAGATCTCTCGATAGCGCAGACACGACGAGTCTGCGGAATGGGTTGCCGACAGTGTTGTTGTCTCTGGCGGCAGAGGCGCGTCAGTAATTTACTCATTGAAGACTTTCGGTGGCGAATTTTCTGTTTCAAAATGATAAGTGCATGATTCGACCCATGATGTCATGCAGACCGCTCCCTGTTGCTGCGTCCAAACGAGCATAGCTCCGAGCGACTTCCAAACCCACTTCAAGCGTGTCTTCTACCCCAGAGTTTCCTCTCGAGTCGACTGTCCACTCAATATCACCCAGGAAAAGGCGTGCACGATAAGGAAAGGGATATAAAGTCAGTGGAGGCATTTCCCGTTCCTCCACACGATGATGCCGATTGGCCCTTCATTTGTACTTGTGAACTGCATCAGATGCCCTTTAGAGCGAGCGCAAGCACCTGTTCAAACTCCGGTCTCTCCAGCAGAGATATTGACATTTCTCAAGCTCGCAGGCCAAGGGCATCGGTGAAAGCCGCACCTATTCAAGAGTTCGGCGTTCAGCTCCGAACCGAGCGCTTTCATTCAGAATTGGTCAAGGCTACTGCGAATTGGTTTGCTGAAGAGATCGTAATTCAATGGATGGGATCGGGAATCCCTCTTGTTCGAATATCATCTGCCACGGCGGCTGACGTAGAGGCTCTCTCCGGGGGTCTGGATCGCCGTCGTCTTCGTCTGTACGTGAGATATAGCGAAGTCCATGTCCTCCGACCTACGAGAAAACCAACCCGGGGGCCGAAGCGGCTAATCTCCGTCTAGTCGCAGATTCAATCAGGAGGATTCCGAGCGAGCGCCTAATCCACCTGGGGACCCCGGCACGAGTCAGCGGCTGCAGTCATTGGCTGATCTTGGGAGAATCGAGAAGAACTGAGAGGGTCTTCTGCATTCAAGAGATCATGGTCATCACATTCGGAAGTTACTGCCGAACCAATGAAATGGTAAGGTGGGGGCTAGGAATGACGGGTCTTCTCAATCGGAAATATTTTCAGTCTTAATTTCATGAAGCAGCCTACAGAAATAGTCAATGCGAAATTTTAATGTGCGATTTAGCCTTCGGCCCTTCAGAATTCAGTTGTGACCGTGAGCTCGTTTCCTGATTTTTCGCATGTTTTACACGGGAAGGAATCCGATGTAGAAGACGATTCTTCCCTCTCAGCTCCCTGGTTCTCCTCGGCATTCCGTCTTTCTCCGAGATCGTTGTTCATATTTCCCCCATCGAGCCTACCTAGTGGCATCGAGAAAGAATTATTATCGAGACAATCTACTGACGGTTTCGAATCGTACCATCGTACGCTCATACGTACACTCATGCAGTCCCAAACCCTTGGTGTGGTGATTTCCAATTGATGAGTCAGCGGTGAGCTCCTCGATTTTCTGAAAAAGTTTCCCTTGCCGGTTTTTTCCAAGGCCCCCTCTCCTCCCGCCGAAAAGAGCGCGCACCTGCTAGATCCATGGCGACATTTCTGCTCCACTCATTTGTTACGAGTCTTCCTGTTTGAGTTGACGATGATGCCGAGATTTACCGTTGGAAGTTGAAGAATCTCCGTGGATTCTCGTGTTCATCGAGAGTTCGGTCGGAGTGCGGTGTGACTCCACGAATCTTCAAGCAGCCTGAAATTAGAGGAAGAGATTAATCCAGTGCAGGAGTGACAAGCATCCACAGCTCATCATGATAGGGGTGAGTTCGGGGGAAAAATTGATTCAGACGGGCAGATGAGAGAGCCTTGACCCAGAATTCGACCCCGCACTGCCAATCGGATACCTAGTTGGATCAGATGCAGTTTCTGATAGATTCGAGAAGGTCCTCATCGGAGCGGCTTTACCGTCTAAACACCTGTTACCGCTCTATCAGAGATCTCATTAAGATAATTGGATTCTTCGCTTAACGAAGCGGAGGAGGAGACAGCGAAAGAGGACCGAGAAGCCGCGCACGACGAAATCTTATTTATTGTCCAATATTATAATCGAGCCCAGACGCGAAAGTTGAACTTACCCGACGTTAGCCGCCGACATCGAATGCTTTCGTTTGCGCAAAGCGGCGAAGTCATACCTTCCGGTGCTATCAAAGGAGAATAGCTCGAAGCTCCGTTCGCCTGGCGACTGAGAATGTCAAACGGGAATTCTCAGTGAAATGGAGAAAAACGGTGCGCCCGGATAAGCGCCGAATCGAATTGCTGATAACGGCTCGTCACAATGTTCTGTGAGCCCGACACTAAGTCCCGAGACCTTGCCATTTAGCTCTGGGCATCGTTTTCACAGAGCCACCCGACTTGTCTGCTACCGGTTCGTACGGTGACTATGCTCGATAGGCCGTCAGACGACCGCCATTGATTTGTAGATCACATGCAGGTGGGGAATGAGTCATCGAAATCAGAATCGTCGCAAAGCTCAGGCTGGGCAGATTGATTCCGGCAGTCGAGACGCGTTGTATGTATACCCATATCTCTAGTTTCCGATCGATCCGATTGTTTGAGCGTCCACTCCGAAGTCCTATAAAAATGAGTTTCTGTTCCGAATTCAATACCCACACAGAACACCACATGGCGGAAATAGTATTTTCAAGAAATTCGTGTGCGGACGCGCTTGGATTGTTCCCTGGAAATTTTCCTCTGATTGGTTCTGAATCGCTGCCAAATCTTTTTTTTTTTTGAGATCCGCTCGAATTCTGGGCCCCGATCGGCGTGTCGCGGCCCCTGTGGAGCTAAACTCCCGAAAGGGTTTAGACATTTGTCGCTGTGACTCGTCGAGACAATTGTCAGAACATCAGAAACCCTTGGACGCACGAAATTTCGACCATGAGACGACGAACATTTCAAACGTCATGCTGGCGCGCTCTCCGGGATCCTTCCTCTCCTCGTCAGCGGTGCGCCGACTCGTTCGTGAATTCTCTATCGATGGTATAACATTCTGGTGGGCATTCTGGATCGATATCAAATAATATGAAAGTATCGTTCAAATAAGAGCCGGCCAGCCTAATTCGCTCCTGTCGCTACCATGGCTGTCAGTAGCATGCGCCAGTGATTAGATTTGAATAATTGCAAGAGAAGTGGTCAGCATAGACAACCTTGACAACAAAAGCGTCCACAAAAAGAAACGTCGCTTCCACAGAAAATGCCTCACCTAATTTTAGCTTTTCGGGTCCGTGATTCCTGTTTCGTGACTAGAGAGGATCCGAGAGGCTCAAGGTACACTGCGGTCGACACTGGGTGCTCGATGGCCGCGCGAGAGTCGTTCCAAATCATTGATTGTTCTGCGAATTTAACAGACCCGATCGAATATGAGAAGAAATTGTCGGCATGAATGGAATCCGGTGAGCGTTCACTACCGATATTCTCCACGGAGATTACGCTCATAGTTTCTATCTCGCCACCACGCTGCAGTCAGGGGAGCACTAGGTTTCGATAGTTCACCCTTTCAAGGACTCCACACTCGAGCCCACTGTTTATTCACAATCCGTTTTCAATTCGAAATGCACATACCCGCGTTTGATTGAAACTCCGGAACCTGCAAACGATTGCCTCCATGGCCGTGATGTCTTCGAGGGATGCCGCGAGAAACATCCAAGAATATATCCAAGCATCCGTCGATGGTAATGGCCTTCGTTAAAACGGACCACGAAGTCGGATCGTCTGACCAATTATTATTGAACGTGGAATTCGAGAACTAATTCCCGAATCACATCCAGAATTCAGCGAAGTTTGGCTCAGCGGCGATGTCTTGCAGAATCGATGAAGAGACGAGAATTTTCTTCATATTCTTCTCTGCCTACGACGAGAGTTTTTCCGAAACTTCCCGCGGGGTCTTCGACGGCCGGGACAGATTCGTTGTATCGGAGCCTCCCGAAGCTCGACGGGAAAAATGAGCAGAATATAGAGGAGACGCAACCTCTGCGATGATTTTCAATTTAAGCCGACTGTAGTCGCCGTCTCTTTGTCGGTCAGTCAGTCACTTGAAGAAGAGTCGAAGACAGAATATCACGCACAAAAAATGAAGCCGTGGAAAAACGAAAATAGAAATAAACGCTTCGAAAATCCTTCACCCCAAAGCATTGTTTCATATGAAGCCGCCGAGTGAAATTCTAGAACCGGAAGGAACCTTGGGTTTGCAACAGCGATGAATTGCGATATCTACAATACCATGCACGCGGAGCTTGGTATGCATCAGATAAATTCGAAGCGTCCTCAGAGCTGTGTGTCGTGTTGCCAGATAGGGATCGTTCGAATTCTCTACTCAGGGCGAAGAACTGAGAGATTGGGCAGAAACACAGCCAACTACATCCCTTCTTGACACGACGATCGAAAGGTTTGCGTTTTTTGTTCTGTGCAAATGCAATACACGTACGACTGTCAGATAAATCAACCACCCGTCCGAGCGCTTGCCGGAGGTGTATCGGAGCACATGAACTCGGAAGTTCCGAGTCATTTCGATGCGTTATGCGGCTCCTTGAAACTTTCACACAACACCTTCGCGACCGGAGCGTAAACCACACCGTCCGCGTCGGTCGGTCGTCGCTTGCGGGGGCGATGTCAGCAGAGGAGAATATTCCCGATAATCGTCTCCAGGCATGAAAAAAGTTACTGAATCGATTTAGTTTAGGTTTAATGAGGGCCCACCACGTTCACGTTCCCTCGGCAGACCGATAGTCGCGGGATAATTAGAGTCCAGTACCGCCTTAATGGTCACTAAGTGGTCGGCCGACGCCACCGCAGCCATCGGGCGAAAGGAACGAAAGACAGGCGAGCCCGACAGCCAAGACATCGGCACGGAGAGGTGCGAATCCGGTGTGCGAACACGACAAGAATATGATCGAGGGCATCACACTCAGCTCTTCCTCGATAGGTGGGAGCGCTCTGACCGATGAGCTGAATCTCGGTACACCGAAGAATCAGGAGAATCGGCATCGGATTTGGCCTTGACATTCTCGAGCGTGATGAGTGTGTCATCGAGATAACTTTCGCGGAGGGAAAACCAGACTATGTTTTCTTTAAATGTCTTATCTATATTTCATCGGAATCCATGACATCAGACCTACGCGAAAAACACTATGAATCAGCGCAGTGGCAGTTTCTGGGGAATGTGCCGCCCGGGGACCGTCTTCACTCCGGCTCTCGGAGCGAGTTCAATCAATATGGATGGCCAAACTGAATTTCGGGAAGATTAGGGCTGAGCTTATCACAGATGGCAAGCTCCGAGCGAATGCCTGGCAGACTGGAAGACTTCCGGCTCCGGCCCCGTGCCTACCAATGGGACAACGTATGCCATGAAACCATGAATGATTTCAGTTCGAGTTTCTTTCGTCGCCGAAATCCAGCTGAGCGCTTCAAAGATAGAGGTGCGGTTGCTCCGGGACGGGAAATGCTAGAAAGCGATGGAATCCTCGGAGTCGTGTTGGACTCGAAATGTGGCATAGCTAGGAGTGTGTCTGACATGAGCCTCAGTCAGCGTTTTCCGTATGGAGAGATACGTTGGCTATACTCCCTCAGATCGTCGAGAATCTCGAAAACCATGATAGGTGGATGCCTGGCGGCGACGAAGAAGCCGCCGTCTTCAGTGTGACTCGTGGAATGAGACCCGAAAGAGGAGGTACTTTTTTCTTTGGCAAAAAAACTGAAGCAGATCGCACAGCCCTGCATTTGACTGACCTGAAATATCTACTGCGAGCGAACTTCTGCTCGAAAACTTCCCACTTTTCTGCCTGAAGAGAAGTACCGGTCGAATTGGGTGCTTTTGCAAGAAACTGTTCCACCGACGAGGAACGCAACAACTTCCCGCTCTTGTGCGAGTTCGCCGATCAATTGCCAGTGAAGGAAAGCTCGTTCGCTTGGTGAAGATTATTTCCGGCACGTTTGATTGAAGAAGTGGCCATAGATCTCTTTCATTTTCCTTTGCTCGCGAGTCCTTTTCGTCGTCTATTCTCGCTCCGATTTCCACCCCGTGTCGACGTTGCTGTCATCGAGTTCCGACACGAGGCGCCCGCGACTGATTCTATCGGGTCATTCACAT
The DNA here is from genome assembly GCF_000255335.2 of Galendromus occidentalis. NCBI lineage: Eukaryota > Metazoa > Arthropoda > Arachnida > Mesostigmata > Phytoseiidae > Galendromus > Galendromus occidentalis. The sequence continues at coordinate 208,356 of NW_003804489.1, forward strand.
ATTGTAACAACGCGATGAAGGGGGTCGTGTAATCGAAGCGTAGGCGAAAAAGCACAGCTCGGAGACGTTGATACTAGCACCAAGAAATGAGACCAGAAAGCGAGAGCGATTGAAGCGCTGGCCAGGTCGAAAAGGCAATTTCAATGCCCACGTCCTTGACGACGACTCCCAACCCCTTCGCAGCTCAACCGAGTGAATATGGAAACACGCCTCCCATACTGAAGCGCATCGGGCACGGCTCAGGATCAGGAAGAAAATTGACAGCAGCGACAACAAAAGGGAAAAGAGGAAACTCTTTTTCGACGGATTGAGCGGGCGGGCGTCTCCATCAAGTGAAGGGTCCATTGACGTGAGGGAGTCAGCATCGAATGCTGTTCGTTCGTTGCTCGGCTCACGGCTTCGGCCGAGGGGCCGTAGTCAGGCTTTTCGGCTGACTGCTTCCAAGACTGACGCCCTGGAAAACGCTGTAACGCGGACTCGCTGCAGCCGGGCCAGCGGATTACGTCTATTAATCATGAGACGCTGATCGATGAAAGCGAAAATCGGATAGAGCGACCCACCAGCCTGCCTGCCGGCCGACCATTGATTCGCTCCTCTAATGAAATCTCCATGCCGCTCTGAGCGAGTATTCAAAGGCGGGCATGTTTGGAGAAAGAGTCCGGGGAATGCGGAGCCGCGGATCAATGAATTTCGTCGTCGCCATCACATTCCACCGCTCGCTCCGGGGCGCTGCCGTGCACAGGAGATCAAGTAGAATCCCTTTTATATTTCCATCCAGGAAACTGTAAGAATTTCCCGATTCGGACCCGGGTACCGCGCCCTCCGAGAAATTATTTGGCGGGTTTCAAGGCTGAAACTCACAGGTGGACACCGCGAAGACATGGACTGGATTCGTCGACTCCACCTCCTCCCCTGCAGAAGAATCCTCACCAGCGTCAAAATCGCTGATCATGTTCGGAAGCAGCCGAAAGTCATCAGGCCGATAATCCTCATGTCTCTCCATCAAATCCGGTAGAAACATTGGTCAAGGTGTATCAATAATGAACAGTGCCTGGTCGAGGAGATTCGATTTGCGCGGAAATCCGGATTTGTCCTCGGCTGTCATAGCTCTGGATTTAGCTTCGAGAGAAGAAAACTTTCGATGTGATCGCGATTGAGAGCTCTGATGAGACGGTCGAGCGCTGAAGGCGTCAAGCCGGCTGGGTGCAAAATGTGTACCCTTGTCAGGTTCGATACTCTCACGATATCCTCGCCCTCTGATCACGGATCCGCTATGCGCAAGAACGACGACTCCCCGAGCAAATGATGAGTCGGGCCCTGGAGTTTGGCGCGGGGAAATATGAATTCTATCGATTCCGCGCAGCGAAAACTCAGTGCCGATCCAGGTGTCTTCCGCCCGCTGGAGAAGGTTCCACGCGTTTGGAAATCGAGGCTCGCTCCGGAGGATCCGTCGGACTCGGGAGCTGCTCTCTGAAGTAAAGCGGGGTGAGGCGGAGGATTTTCGAGAGCCTTTTGCTCCACCGTGGTCTCCAATGGATTCTCTTCCGCTTCTCAGGGTTAGCCGACGTCACGCCAGATATCCGGATACCTCGTACCGCACGATTTTCTGACACCATTTACCCCTGATCTCAGTCAGGAGGAAAGCTCTGACGTCCCGAATCCTTCTTCTATCTGAAGGTTTCAGTCTCCGATGATTCGTCGCGTATCGGATGCGAACTGTCAGTCGCTCGCAGAACATAGCTCCGGTTGAATGGCCGTTGGCACACCTTCAATGAGCGTAGCTCGGTCCATTCATAGACCGGACCCAGCAAAGAGATGACACTGACTGATGGCTCGACCCGTACAGGTTATGGCTTCTAGCCCTTGCGAGACAGCGAATCAGATGCCTCGATGATGACCATCGTAGATTCGCCGGCTTTTTCCCCGTGGCAAATCTCTGAGTGGACAGATTCGACAAGCGGAATTCTCCGAAACATTTCTCGCAGGTTCGCGTGACCGGGAACGGCTATACCTGATCTGCCGCTCTCCCGCTGAGAGCGGCTGCGGAAAAATGCGCGTTTCCCGAATGGCGATCATGAATAGTTAGTACGCGGATTTTCGCTGATTCCGAGAAATGACTTCTCTCAAGCTTCGTTGACTCTCAGAGCGACATTTCCTCTCGCCAGAGAGGCTAATGAAATAAATATGGCGAACCCGCTCGGACGCATACGGGCGCGATCTCGGTGCTCCGCTGGAAGAAGTTTCCCGCAGTGATAACAGATGATCACGGGCTGAAAGCACGCTCAGAATCGTGAGTACGAGACCAGGTCCTTGCGTTGACGTTCGGACTTAGGATGGCTCCCATGCACGGCGGCATCCGATTGAGGGCAGCCACGAGACGGGATCGTGACATGGCTCATCATCATCGGCTAGAACAGGATGCTTCCGATGAAATACGCCGATCGCTGCTCGAAGGCGGAAGGGACGCAGCTTGCGTTAAAGCAGTGCTCCATTGGCTAGGCGTTCTACCGGCATGCCGGCCTATGCGCGCACGAAGTCTTACCGTGGTCGGTGGCATGGATGACCGCTGCAGCGCCCGCTCGCCGATTTGGCGGAAGCTCTGGCTTAACATAGTAAACACAAAGAATGAACACGGTCGTGTTTGGCGTATGTTTCACAATAATTCTAGTTTGCGATGCGCACAATAATGCTGTTTATAAATTGGGTGGCTCGCCCACATCCACGCCGGACAGTGTTCATTGAATAATTTCCTAGCAGATGAAAGTCTCGCGTTTCGCTTCTTGTGACTGGAACAGACATCTGCAGAGGCTTGCATGGCAGTCGAGTATATTTTGCGAGTTCCTACGCCGAAATTGATCCACCCTGACGAACCTCAACGATGGGACTCGGTTACCCATTGCTCCCTGCCGCGCGGACCCGTGGGAATCGCCCTGGGACAAAGATTCGAAGCTGGAGAACAATCCGCAGCGGATGGGGGCCCGTGAGAGTGGCAGGAGAGGGAGGGGGAAAGAATTGATTTTCCTCGAATCGGTGAACTGTTCCGAGGCGGAGCTCATTGCAGGCTAGGCCAGACTATGATCGGAAAGAATGTGAGTCTTGAATCTGGGAATTTACTCCCGACCGCTCGTTTTCCACAGCTGCTCGGAGAAAGCATTTGCTGGCTTCCTCCCGGGAGGTGTTCGAGCCTCGCAGCTGAGTGAGATTTGCTTATCTTTAGGCCCTTCTGACTTCTTTGACGACCCGATTCCGGTGCCTACTGCCCTCTCCAATCGCTGACCGAGTTCCCCACTGACCGCTGGCGCCTTTTCAATTCACGCGGAGAAGGAATTCGCGGCAGGGGATTCGCTCGATTTACACGTATCGCGCCGTAAGTTTTAGACAGAACTTGGAATCGCCACCTCAAAAACATCCAATGTCTCATGTTTGTCAGTCGCTGGAAAGTCATCTTTTCAGTGAGTGAGGGAAGGGAACATCGTTCCGATTGGAGGCTTGTTCATTAGCAGCATCGCAACGACGGACGTCCAGCTTCCACGAGTCTGCTATCACGCTGGGTTCCTCGGCGAGGCGAAAGAATGGAGTTCGATCATCGTCCGGTCGTTAGTCTCACAGTCTGAGAAAGTGGGCCTCGCCTTGCAAGTTTGCGACTTTTCCATTCTCACGCTCTCCGAATAGCGTCTCTCGGATTGAGGAGGATCGTCCGTCTTACGGTCGTTCATCTCAAGGAATCATTGTTCGCTCTTCCCATAAATAAGAATATGATGGCGAGTCGGAAGCCGTCAACAGTCTTTTCGGCAAGGCTGGACACGCTGACGGTCACGGAACCGGTTCAATTCGAAGCATCGAGACGGATGAATGAGCGGTGCGCTCGAACGCCGATACGTGCGCGAAGCGTGCTTCACACGTATCTCGAGCGGAAGGGCTACGAATATTTTGCAGCTTGGCTGCTCCTTTGGCGCCGAAACCCAGGATCGAGCGATCTGGACCTGAGAAGATCCATTCGTGGCTGAGTCGAACTCGCGTTGAGAGTGTAGAATTCTATCGGAAATCGGGCTATTCTCGCAGCATTTACCCCAATCCGTGAAGGGAATAGACTCGGAAGGGAAATCAGCGGGTCAGAGTCTGCATGGGAATATTATCCCGATTTTTCCCATAGAACGATCGCCGATATCTCGAGCATCAGGAACCGGAGTCCCACAATCAGTCATCGAGTTTTCCGGCTGAGTCCTCTCCAACATAAAATCGGCGACGCCACCCCTGGGAGCGCTCGAGCTCGTTTGGATCCCATGGGTCCTCTTTCTCTACTGTGGTCGAAGTTCGTCTACTAAAAGGTCTCCATTCCTCCCGAAGCTTCTCGGGATCCCTCTACCACGAATCCTCTCTTTCGAAACCGTTTTTCTCCTACTCAGCCACCTTTACGCGGGGGCTCACTCCAGTCCCCGAGAGCCCCCCGTTAGACCCCAACCCCTCGTCGGACCCGCCCCATGCTCCCGCGTCCCTATTCCCTCCTCGAACGCCCGCTTCCCTCCTTCCTAAGTCCGCCGACAGCGCCGACCGCGGATTCCCAGCGAACTAGAGCTTCTCGTCGGCGCACACTATCTCAATTGCCTTCTCCGAGTTCGAAGTGAAGGACGGTAGCGGATCTATGGGGAGAGTTGCCGATGAGTTATTTGAATTGTTGAAATCGCATCGTTGTTTCGTTTGGAGCAATCGTCAGTTTAATTTCGATCGGTGAAATCAAATACCTGAGGTGCGATTCGGCGACTCTTCATCAAGCACAAGCGCCGCGTCCGACAACATCGACGAGCACAATAAAACCATGTGCAGTTTTAACATGTGAGTGGAGAATCTTTACGTAGTCACCAGTCCATAGTAGCTGCGTTTTACGTCTCGACGCTCGAGCCGTCGACGTCTCGAGAGTCGAGAGAAGCTCACTCCGTCGCGGGTCACAAAAAGGACACCGAAGACGATCGTCGACGGCTGTATTGCAAATGTCACGAAAATCGTGTTCAAGAACCCGAGGTGCCTCTGTCAAAGCCACACCGAGTACTCCCTCGTTTCACTCCATGGGAACGACGTGATTGACGTTGGGATAATTACGTCGTTGACTGCGCGGCCGCCTAGGCTTCCAATAAACGCGAGCGCTCACTGTCATCGTCGGAATGATTGATTTTCCCCGGTAAGACCCCCTCACCGTCCTGCGGGAGAGTTGGCTCCGAACGATGTCGAGCGCGCGCGAGTCTCAGCCACTCATGAGTTGGTCTCATTCTCGAGTCTATTCCGTCTTCCGACAATAGGGCAGCCCGGCACGCGCTGACCGATGTTGATGATGATATCAAGGGGTCAGGAGCTCGAGGAAATTCCAAATGTCACCACCATTGCTCCTGCTGAGTGAGGCTCAGCGCCCTCGGAAGGTCCGCGCCGCGCCGCCGACTAAAGATCAGGGCCTCGGACTATTGCTCCGGGCGCTGCCGTTGTTGATCTCGCATCAGATGTCTCTGTCAATTAAGGCGCTTGTCAGTGCCGTCGAACAAATGATTCCCTGACGAGTGGAACGGAACGAAGTCCCTGTGAATTGTCCACGGTCGCGAGGCTTAGGGCAGCTCGTCGCAGGTCAGCGATTCGGACCGAGATTTCGCAGCTTTGATTTATCCCTCGCGAAGAAACTCCCGGTGCCCGCCGAATCCATCGATGCCTCGCAAATTGATATCTTCGTGTTCTATGAAAACTGTGACGGTTCCGTCCTCTCCATCCGACTTTCTCCAAACCAGTGGGTCTCGGACTTCGTCGATTCGAGAGAATCTCAAGGTGAGGCCCGAGCTCCCGATGTCTCCGCAAGGCTCACCGAGACGAAGACTTGAGAACGTTCCACGTGTAAAAACTACTCAGCGTTTAATTGAGTTCCCCAACCGGTCGCTAAGAAGCGGCAGAGCCCCCACAGAGAGAAACACACGCATCATCCGAGTGCCGCTGAAATCGTGTCGATGCGTTGAACATCACATAAATAAACCCTCCAACGTCCTTCCTCTACCGGCCCCCCACACTGCCCCGATCCCCGCGTCCCCGGGGGCTACTCGGCACGTAACTTCCGTGTGCGGTTCGTTCAGTGGAGCAGGATCCGGATTTGTGTCAGTTCTCGCGCGTGTGTATCTCTGTGCAAAGCGGTCCTAGTTTGGAGTACGACGACGAACCCGCATGTAGGCTTGTGCCATTCGATCCATTTGTTTCGAGTTCGAAGTTGTTTCGAGGGCCAGAATGAACAACTTCCAGGGATTGGCCTCGAGAATCCTCATCGAGAACGTAAGAAACTCCTTCCCGGTCGAGTTCGCTTTCCCACTGTTGTGTTTCCGACTGATTGTATCGACAGGCGACACGCGATGCTGCGCTAATACGAAGGGAGCTGCTCCCATGGCTACTGCCGAGAAGTGTTCCCACAGCGCAGTCCCACGCATCCTTGCCGTCACCGTAGCCGAGGAGAGAGGTCTCGCACCTTGTGAGCCGGAACCGCTGCGGGATCCGACCCGTTCTCGTATTTCGGCGAAAATGACGAAATTACGCCGAAGCGAAAAAGGTTAAATGAGGAACCTGCGAGAGAATGTTTGCGTGGGAGGTTCAATGCATTTTCTGCTATCGAGCTCCGACCCATCGACTTGATCATCTTGATCGTTATCACCTCAGGCAACGTTGCAGAACAGAATGAAAGACTCACAGGATAGGCAAAGCGTTTCGTAGAACGTCATTCTAATATGTACATTAATTATCATTATTATAGCAAGTCCTGGAAGATGCCTCGCAATTCTGGGTGAATTTTCGATAGTGCTCGTGATCGTACTGACCGCGTACACGATGCGGAAGTGATGACGAAGTAGACACGTTGCTTGAATAATTACTCTCAAGCATACATCACGAGCTGGGAGCGTGAACACGTGCCTAGTCGAGCCCGACAAAGACGGTCTTTCTGTGTGAATCTGTCGCAACTTCGGTTGAAGAGAGATCAAATGGCTTTCCGAGTACGAGTTCGCGAGGCTGGACTTGATTTACGGGAGCTCAGCTCATAATTCGATTCCTCGGGGGGATCAGCCCTGAAACTTCGTGGAACTCGGCGGGAATTCCGACGCACGGAACATCACTACCATCGTTCTCGGCGCGATCGATCACGTAGGAGAGAGCTCGCATTCGTGTAGGCGTATTGTCTTTCCTGACCAGAAGGGATGCGAGCTCCGAAGGGGGAGCATCGCGCGATCGGAATGGGGATCTGCAAGTTATTGAACACTTGCTCTAATGGTCCATGCCTCCGAATCAAGTACCGCGATGGATCGCTTCGTGACGAACGCACACACACGAGCGATAGAACGGTCTAGAGAGATCATTGTGCCTATTGGTTCTCCTGCTCAACTGCACTGATCCGACCGAGTATGGTCATTTGTCCCGGGAAACGGATGGAAATGCTTCCGAGAAACAGTTGGAGCTGCCAAGGGTCTAACTGGGTGTTTTCGATGAGACGAAATTTAACTCGTCCGATTCCCAATTAGCCCTGAAAAATCCTTGAAATTTATCAACGCTCTGAAGTCTCGGGCGAGTGCTGGAGCCGAGTGGATTATTTTTCGTAGTTTGGTGACGAACTCACTCGAAATCCACTTGTGCTTTCAAGAACCACCCAATCACACAAGCGAGCAGCCGGTAGCTTAGCTCAAAGCTGTAGGCTTCCGTCTTCCCGCATTCAGCTCCGAATCGTATGAATGTTGGGACTTTTCTGTTCGCGTCGGGAGCCTCGCGGGGCAGAAAGCATTTCCGGAGTGAATAAATAAAAGTCGTAGAGAAAGACTGAATTCTTCGAGATCAAACAAATCGGATGACGTTCTGGATTTCGTGCGGGCGGATGAGGGACTCTAGACTGCGAACGCAGTTTGTAGAACAGCTTGTTGCGCACTCGCTGCGCAACTCAGATGTCGACGACTCCGCCTAACGGATTGACGGACGGACGGACCACCGTTGGCTGGCGGGCTCCCTGGCTAGCGGACGAGCGGTCTGAATGTCAGACAGACGGACAGACACCTCGAAACAGGGGTGCCATTAATTTCCCGTAGGCTGCAGGATATTGAAAGTTACGCCATTCTCGCCGAGTGTTTATTGGCAAAACAGAGAGTGAATCGCGGTGCCAGTCGACGAGCACGCACACCGCTCAGCGAGTCATTCAGCCTAACCAGGTGCGATAAAAGCGAATATTTGCTCCGTTAGGTCTTCTCTGCCCCGGAGCTCGACTGTGGCTCTTCCGGGGAATCGAACTCATGGCTCTGGGTCAATAAACCGTCTAATATTTACCTTCTGTCGATGATTCCTCCCCTTCCCTGCTCTCGTTCCAACCCCAATACATAGATGAGTGCCGAAAAAATCCCTCTTGGAATCTGACGTCGTTTTTGCCGTCGGTGGAACAGAAAAAATCGCCGAGACGCCCCCGCTTCTCGGAGCTTCATCAGAAAAGCTCCCCCGGACCATCACCCACGGCTTCGATAGAAACTCCGAGAGAGGGAATCCTGTTCATGCTCTGATCGGAGACGTAGACGCGTAACAGATTTTTTCACGCCAAGCCGAGCAGCAGAAGGACCGTACGGACTTTCGAACCTGAAATGCAGCGCGGACATGTCGAGGTCGAGTCTCGGTCTCTCATCTCAATATTCCGTTCTGATACCCTTCTTCGGTCTTCTGTGAACAATGTCTGGGCTGAAGAATTTTCAGAAGAATTTCCGGTCTGTCCGCGGGGACAGATCCTTCTGCCCTAGCAAGGCGTGTGGAGGAAACGGTGGAGACTATTGAGCCCGCGGGAGAGATTCCGAGATGAGAACCCCGGAGACCTCGGCTGGTTCGTCTGGATTCGAACATCGAGCTCACTCCCGGAACGGGCGGATAAAATGATGAAGTGACGTTTGATCCGCTGTGGCGAGCGCTTTGAGGAGAGGGATTAGCATCGAATGAGCAACCCGTTCTTCACAATGAAATAGCTCTAGACAAGCGGCTACATCGGCGGCGAGAATGGCCGATAGTGACGAAAATCTGAACGTACGTAGTGCCGAGTGCTCGATGCTGCCGGCCGAACCCTGAAACTGCCTCCCAAATGCGAGGAGAGATTTTCGGTTGGGGAGCTCTGCGTGTTTGCGAATTTCTGGTGTTCAAGTCTCGCGCGGCCGGGAGTCGATTCTGTGTACCGATGCAGTGGTTTTCTGCCGTTAAGTTCGTTGAGCCCTTCTGGGACTCGAATCAGGATGGAGAAGTGAAAAAACATCGGCTTTCCCTGCAGTGCGTTGTTCTCCTCCTTTCACCCACCCGGTTTCTGACTGTTGCGGTGCTGCGTTTTTCAAAAGGCCGAGATGTATATCTTCCGGAGCTCATCTTGGGGGGATTTGAATTTGAGAGACTTGTGCGATAATTTCATTGATTTTGGATCTAGTTGGATCATTGGAGGTATCCGCATTCCTGACTCCTAAGTTTCCCGCGCTGGAGAAGAGGAGATAAACGTGTTGGAGAGCCCAGTCGAAGCCTCCCCCGGCGAGATCTGCTTCTGATCCATCTGAAAGCCTGGCTTCCATTTGTCATCGGGGGCCGCACCGTGAACACAGCGACGCACCTCCAGACAATCCACTGAATCCTCGGAAATCCCTCCCGCGGAAAACCCCGCCCCGGCTGCCGAACTCCGGAGCGATGCCGAAATCATTCTAAGATACTCCGTTTCCCTTGCAGAGTATGAAATCAGTGGACCTGTGGGCCGATAACAACAACGTGATAAACGTTAAAGACAGAAATTCGAAGGAGGAAATCGCAACAGAAGGAGAGGTCAATGCTGCCTTTGAGATGACCAGAGATGACCAGATCAAGAAGGCGAGGTGAGCCATCTCTGCTACCGTTCTGTCCACTGACCGAGTGATTTTTCGCACATTCTGCAGGGGGGTTCGTAAGGCAAGGCGAGGCTCCTCGCGCTTGGGACACTCTGGCGCAATTGATATTCCTCAATAATTACTGCACTCCACGGTATATGGATAGTGGGAAATTCAGGAACTGCCGCGACATAGATGTGAGAGTGAAGGATTCAGTGGTTCGAGTCCCTCCAAGTGTTGTCGGCGTTGGAGTCGGTAGCAGGAGCAGGCGCCGAGGCTCCAAGTTTATCATTGTGATCCTGAGTCTGACCGAACAAAATGACAGCTTCCGGGACAAGTTGTTCCTCTCGATGGCGTGCATGAACACTCCACTTTGACGAACAAGAGAAGAATGCGTTAGCTGATCAGAAGGAGAAGACTCCCGAGGATCTGGAATAACGCGACGACAGAGCGCAGAATTCGGGTACCTAAATTCTTAATCGCTCCCGACCCGTCATGTAAATGACTGAGATCATGCCGGAACTTCTGGCGTTGTCGAGTCTCTCGACGCTCCAACTTTATTTCCGGAAGAGTGTGTCCCTCGCGGAACTTTCATCAATAGCAGGTAGCTCAATGAATCCCGCGGAATGTGAGCAGAAAATGACGGCGGCTGAAACGAATGGACTCGGCTCGCGATCTCTGTCAAGCGGTCAATCTTCGTTGCAACAAGCTTCTTGTTTGCTGTTCTCCCAGATGAGCCATCCATTGATGACGACCGATCTGCCGACCCACCCAACGAGCGACCGCTCATATGTGCGCCACATAGGCGAAGCTCCTCCGAAAAGTTGAACTTGCCTGTCTTGGCATTCTGAGCCGACGCTCGCTCTGTTTGCATAAGTAAACATTTCGGGGAACAACACTATTTCAGCGGCGTGTTTACCCGTCTAACAGGTTACCACGTCGTAAGTCCCGTCGACTCGACGAATAAGACTATTGAAGGAGCTCTCCGGGTAACCAGCTGGAGGGCAGTAAGCTCCGCAGCAGCCCCATCAGCTGCAACGGCGACGTGTTCCTCAGCTTGAGGTCGGAGCCAGTGACCGCCTGTCGGCCGGAGTGGCTCTCCCTGTGCGACCTTCCCCGTCCCAGTCTCGGTCTGACGACTTCATTCCTATCCGACACGCGGGCTTGAATCGAACGGGATCTCTCGCGACTCGCGTCAGTCGTCGGATTCTCGTCGAGACGACCGCCCTTGTGAACGATAATTTTCGAATTCTGTCCGTTTCTTCTCGATTGACGACGTTTTTTTTTCTTCCCGTTCGCTCCGATACGCCTCTACGTCATCCGGCGTTCTTCCTCAAATGAACCCGAAGAGCAATGGAGACGGACCGGGAAGTTTCGGGGCCTTATAGGGGAAAAGTAGGAGCCAATGGGATGTATCTATTCTTCAACCCGTTATCAGCGATATATTTTCCCGATGGAGGATACGGGAAATTCTCGACAAAGCGCGATGAATGATCGCGGAAATTTCCCCCCTCGTAACTATCCTACATGAAGATCAACAGTTGACGGGCCGATCCTGGTAGAGACGGTCGCTTCTGGCGGCAGAGTGTCCCCCAGAAAATAGTTCCGGACGATAAGGCGGCCCGCCGAGTGAAAACGACCGTCGGGAGAATCAGGAGAAAAGTACCGAACGGAGAGACTACAAACTTTCGGTAGCATCCGGTCCGTCGGGGCGTTTTTCTGTGTCAGCGCCGAACGTTGCGATCAGATTGCGATACTAGTGAGGGTTCCGTTGTGCGAGAGGCTCAAAACAATTCATGTCTCGCAGTTGTTGCCCCTGCTGCTGTTGCCACAGTCGCCGATGCCGGCTGACGTCCCGCTCGCTTGTTGTTCGTGTACAGAAGCCAGCGATTCGTTGGGGGAGGGAATCTGGTATGTGGGCGCGCTTTCTCTTTCATTGAGAAGTATTCACTGCGCAAGCATGGTGTGTGTTTCGGTCCCTTGTGAACGTGAGCGTTTTGCGCGACCACTGTCCGCTTCATCGGTCCTCGGTTGAGAAATCTGTTCCACCCTCACAGCCCCCGCGCTCTCGCAACAAGGCTCAGATTTGCTACGACCTCGGAATGCGAGATGTAGCCCGCACCCAGGGGGGAAGAGAACTCTCAGATCTCGCCTTCATCTCGCAATCTCGCTTCTGTCTTCATCGTCGATGTCTTCGAGTTAATTTCCATTCGGCTTCGCGCGGTTGAGGGAATGGAAAAAAAAGAATGACTCGTGAGCTCATGCTGCGTGAGATCGTCAAGTGTCAGCGGAGCTCAATAAAACTCAGTCAGTGGGACCTGGGAGAAGAGTTTATCAGAGGCTGTCGGAAATTTCTGGAAGAATAATGAATTTCCCACGAGCTGGCGGGATTCTTGCTCTCCGATGTGAGCGATACCGAATGATTTCATTTGGGAAGAAGAAGAGCGGTCGTCTGCTCTCCGGTGATGGGTCAGAGTTTTTCTGTCACAGTCAGTCATTCCAGCTTTTCTATCTTCCTTGTTTCCTTGTAGTTATTGAGCTTAAGAACGGAAATGCTCTGTGAATGAAGAACGAATGAAGGACTCGCCTCGCTCCGAGTTTGATTCGGAATTCATGCCGCCAAGCAACTGAAACCTTACGCTAACACGTGTCAAGTTACCCCCTGTTGTGTACAGAGTGTTCAGCGTGCCCTGGGGAGAGTTCGAGGCAGTGGGGGCATTCCTGCCAAGCGAGCAGCTACCGCGAATTGCATGAGAAGCACATACATACGATACGAAGCACTTTCGGATAAAGGCTGCTCATTCTCAGCGCACGGGTGCCGGGCTCCGGGACCGATGCTTCTGTTGACAACTCCGTGTTCAACAACAGTACGCGTTCGCATGCAAAATGCGCCACGTGGGCAGTGTGAATGATGTGCGCAGTTCCCTGTCTAATGTCGTATCCGCTAGATCAACGGAACTCTCTTCGGGGGAAGGGCGTGCACGGAAGGGCTACTTTTGGAGAATCGGGGTCTCCTCACGTATAATCTCTGCGGAGACCGGAACTTCATCTGACGCGAATGACGGGTGACCCTTGATTCCGGTCGGAGATCCTTCCCGAAAGTCCGGAAGCCTTGAGAACATCTCTCCGAGGGAAAATTGGAGCGGAATCAGTCAGACTCACAGTTCCGATACCCCCAGCAGGGGAAGTATCGTAGTTTCTGACGCAGTCGGAAACCCGCAGCGCGGCAAGCCGCTATATCGCGGCTGGGGAGTCCACTGGCAAAGTTCATGCGAGATATGCCCCGCCACCTTAGAGAAACCATTATGCTTCAGAAGATCCCGTTGAGGTTCTTTCCAGTCGGATTCCTTCTGGAACATCCACCTTATGATCGGTGCTCAACGTATGTATCACAAGAAAGTATACACGTTCTCGGGATGACTCTCCGAGTGATGGGATTGGCCGGGTGGGACGAAAATAGTTCAGAGCGACAGAGGACGCGCTTCATATCTCTTCCTCGGCTCCTCTCAAAGGAAGAAGCATACGGGAAGAGTTTGGCCAAGGGCCGTTATGCTGTGACGTCACAGTAGCCCTCCTCCTCCGCGTTCCAGCAACGCAGGAGCAGATGCTACTAAGGAGTGTGTGCTGAACGTTGGCCGCAGGATGAATGGCTGAGATTGCCTTCCATTATTCTGCGAGTCGACGGAAGCCACGCGGGGTCCGTGCTTTTTTGAACTTTGATCAGCTTGCGATGGCCGTGTCCCTTGCCGGAGGCAGATACTACGGTGGCTTTTCGCGAAATGATCGGCGAAATGCCGACTCCGGTTTCTGTGGCATCCGTACGGTCAGCTGGGCTGTTGAACGTTCGAGCGGAGGGCGGAACGCGGTGTTGCCAGTTGCGATCTCACTTTGTAATTTTCCGTTTGTTGTTCTTCACGTGGGTATTCGAAGACGCGGGGCGCATTCTAGCGAGGGTGGATTGAAGCAGGAACGACGAGCACTTAAGCTCACGATTGCGGTCGATCGGGCTGGACGCAGAAGTACTGCCAGATTGAGTCGCGCATTGTGTCTCCCGGACAGGAGGGTGGCTCCGTTCCGTTGGACGCCGTAACAAGAGGCCTTCGCCACCACCTCGACCGCCGGCATCGCTAAGTCCAGGCATTGCCGGGTTAGCCGATCAGCTCGACTCTGGGACGCTTTTCCTCCCGATTGTGTCCAATAAGGCCCACACGGGGGTTATTTTTCTGGTGGAACAAACAGCCTTATAGTCTGGCGCTGATCCAATGAGAGCTCCTCCTCTGCCGCATGGCGAATAGCCGCGGATGAGAGGGGAGAGATTAGAGTACCCATGGTCAGGGGTGTGAGATTCTTACACTTTTTAAACGAATTTTTTGAACGAATACGTCATTTTCACTCTTGGTCGTACCCTCGTATGATTTACTTCGAACAATCAAGGAAAATCTTCCTCTCGATCGGAATCTTGGGCTCTGAGAATCGACTGCGATACAATCCTCAACAGATTCCGGTGAGACCCTGGTTCCGCTTCAGCCACGACCGGACCGAAACTCGCCACGATTTACGAGCTCACGATGAACATCCGTCTCGAGGATTCACTCTCGCTGTGAATTCGGTGGGAAAATCGCACTTCTTCGCAATATTGGGGTAGTTTGCAAGATTCATGATTTTCTACCGCGAGACGCCACGATTTCAGCGATGTTCCTCCGCAAAAAAATACGCCTCCACTGATAACAATAGAAACTTTGTGCAGTGGAAGATTCTCGAATTAAAAATTCCGATGTATGTAGGTATAAAAAGTAGGCGAATCAAATCAGAAACCGGGGAAGATGAAGGAGTGCGCATCACTGAGATCCCCTCGCGGGAGAATTTAAGGATCGAGTGAGATGATCCGGGCCTCGCTCATTAGAACAAAGTGAATGCGGCAAAAGTTGATGCGAATAATATCTAAATTACTCGTCTCGAAATAGTCATCCTCTCATAATCGTGATTTCTACGGAAGACGCGGGATAATAATCTCTAGGTGGATAATATCTTAATATCTCTTTTCTTCACAGCGGAGGAAGGAGAAATTCAGTTGCGAGTATCGCGTCGCGGGGCAACTGGGGCAACCGATGGGAGTTCCTTTTATCGTGTGTAGGCCTCTCGGTGGGCATCGGAAACGTGTGGAGGTTCCCTTACCTCGCCTACAAGAACGGAGGAGGTGAGTGCTCAACATCTTAATTCCGAAAGAGAGCCAAAGACCTTGTTTTGCCCGAGCGCGTCGATGACTCACGATCACCCAGATTGAG
Source organism: Galendromus occidentalis (assembly GCF_000255335.2). Classification (NCBI taxonomy): domain Eukaryota; kingdom Metazoa; phylum Arthropoda; class Arachnida; order Mesostigmata; family Phytoseiidae; genus Galendromus; species Galendromus occidentalis. Next base: position 223,507 of record NW_003804489.1, read on the forward strand.
CTCATTGACCACGCCTGTCGTTCTTTCCGAACCCGAATGATTGTGACTCCTGCGGGAAATCGAATTTTGAAATGAAGGTCGCGCGTGAGCCCACGGGAAAGACAGCCGGAGCCCCGACGGATAATAAGTTTCGAGTGCAGAAGTTTCATCTGCATCGCCGATTTTTTCCGCTTGTACTTTCTTCTTGGTAACTAATGAAGAAGTTTCGGAGAGAGCATCAGAAAGGCAGCCTCCAGTGTTCGAGTCGTCCATCTCAGGCACGCGAGCCACCGTACGAATTCTGAGAGGTAGTCTTCCACTCGGAGCTCGAATCGGTGTTTTCCCTGTTCCCGAGTTTCCAGACCAAGTGTTCTCAGGAATTCCCATCATAGCGTGTCCTCTGAACTCCATGCTCCGCCGCTACTGTATTCTGACGGCACGCGGGTTCCAGTCGCTCCAACCACCTAACAAATCGGTGCCCACACATCTAGCTGAGCACCGAGATTTGTGAAGTCCTCGATTCCTTCCGAATCCTCCCTCTTCAACCTAGTTGGGCTCTCGGAAGCTTTTAGAGACTCGAAAGACAGCCGGGAGCGCTCCCGTCGCTTGAAGAATTGCAATGATTTGACGCCTCGAGTCTTTTCCGCAACTCAACGGGTTGAGGGTAAGATGATCATGCGGCTTCGCGTCATCTGTGAGAAACTCTCCAATAAACCGAGCTGCTTGCGTGCGTTCGTGCAGACAAGCGAGTACGCCTCAGGTGAATGCTTGGAAGCGGCATCTGCCCTCCTACACGTACTGCCTCTCACGCCTCCTCTCAAAAGGATGCATTGTATCACTTTCCTGCGAGCTCGGAAGCTACCGAGAAAGCAAGATCCGCCGCAAAACCACAATTAACCCGCGAACCAAGAAATTGAGCGAGAGAAACTCTCACCCAAGTTTTACGACCTGGAACGGCCGGCCATCACACCTTCGAGCCCGGTCTGCTTTTCCCATCCGTCTCCGAGCGGCGCGGCGTTCTCGGAGGAGATCTCGACCTAGGCGGAACAGGAAGCCTGTAATGAAAGTAATTTGTCCAAGTTCCGAAAAGTCGACAATAGGCGGAGCTGTCGAGCCTGAGATCTTCTCCCTGACGCTTATCCGTGCCTGGCGGTTTTTCGAGAGAAGGCTTTATTTCCTACAGCGCCGACCGATCGAATGCTAGACACGTGAGCTTTCGATGTTGTCGTTCCGCGGGAGCCCATCGTAAAGATTTTCCCCCTCAATGGTTCCAGTAGTTTCCCGAACGTCTCGAGTCGGTGAGCCCGACGTACCGTCGACAGTCTGTGCCTCGACAATGTTCACTCGTAGGAAAATTCAGAGCTACAGCGGTAGTCGACAAGCTAAGATCGATCACCATTCCTTACTTTTCTAGGGGCCTTCCTCATCCCGTACCTGGTGATGCTGATGTTGGTTGGGAAACCGATGTACTTCATGGAGTTGGCTTTCGGACAATTTGCGGGACAAGGCCCACTGACCATCTGGGCTTGCTCTCCTATTTGCAAAGGTATGCTCCGTTTTCAACGGGAGAAGTCGGTACGCCTCGTTGGATATCACTTCAGCGTCGAGAGAGCTCCAGCCCCGTCGCCGCTTTCATAGAGATTCCTTTCCAAAACATATGAATTCACGTATGCTCCGGCTGAAAGGCATCTCCTCGAGCTCTCCGGGGATTTGTATGCAAATCGCTTACTACCGATCCCTACTTCTCGTATTCACTCGATGATTCCGGTACAGAACGTGCATAGGACCGTGTTGGGATGTTCCACGAGACGGTAACTCCTCGGGGTTCGGTCCCTAGTCCCGCTTATTATGTCAGAGGAGAAGATTTTCGCAGAGATTTTGGTGTACAGGGGATCTTCCTCCATACGAATGCAATGGTTTTCCGAATATCTCGGCCTATACGTCCGAATAGATTTCGACACACTGAACCCTGGACTCAGACCACTCGAGCTTGAAGATCTCTTGTTTCATCTTGCCCTCTCCCTTCCGTTTTCTTTGTTCATACGTCTTCCTGTTCGGGAGAGTCCTTTCATACTCTCGTGCGGACCATCCTCGCCGCACGAAGGTGTCCTCCGCGAAGGTGCCTCCACCGTTTGATCAGGGAGCAAATGGGGCAGATGCTTGCGTATTTGGAATTTTCCATTTTCCGTCTGGTTCCACGGGCCGCTGTACCGCTCGCAAGCAGGAAGAGATCCGCATCGGTACTCGGTACCCATCAGTGGCTCTGGGCGGGGGAGAGTATGGGGATTACTTTATACTATGTAGTCATATCCTTTCCCCGTCTTCCCTCGCAGGGGTCGGCATGGCCATGATCATTTCATCTCTGATCGTCTGCGTTTACTACAACGTGGTGATGTCGTACACCCTGCACTTCATGGCAGCCGCCTTCCAGAGTGAAGTTCCATGGGAGAAATGCGCTCCCGAGTGGAACGGAACTTGTTTCGTTCGATCTGAGGCCGCCAAAGGCACCAACGTAAGTGAAGAATTGGATTTCGACATAATTCAAATTGATTTCCCGCTACTGAGACAACTTTTAATCCCGGAGCGAGCGCTGCTCGCTGCCGCCATCGCAGACTTTGTCTTCTTTTATCGAGCAGAGCAATCCATTGCTCCATGGTTGGGAGAGCAAATGAATCTTTTTTTATGGCGTCCTTGAGCTAACCTTGACAGTGTTGAACGATGGCTTCGCTCGGTCTGCGGTGGAGTCGGCGGCGGCGGCGGCGACGACGACGACGGCAAGGCTGCGAGATTCGCGGCACGGAAGGCCGATGGCTCGTGGCTAGGTACAGGGAAAAAAGACAGGATACGACAAAAGGAAGGTGCTGAGGAAACTGAACGCGACATCAAAGAAATGTGGTTGTCGAAGCCTTCTGGTCGTAAATGGGAGTTCCTGGAGTCGATACGAAAGAGCCCCGGAGTCGTCGGGAAAAAGTCGACTTTCAGCCACCCGACAAGTTGAAAGAACGAACAAGTTGAAAGCCAGCGGACGACAAGTCGGAGGAGCGGAGGGATGTGAACACACACTCGGAAACTTTGCTCGTACAACCTGCTTGCTCCGATTGATCTTCGCTCACGACTGCATTCTCTCTGCAGGCGACTTTCAATCTCACCGGACTATCGCCATCGAGTCAACTCTACTGGGAGTAAGTATCCGGCTCTGATTTGCGCAGAATTCAATCGAGATGATTCCTTGCTTCATCGGATCGGAACTTGGAACGAGTTCCGGCGGAGGCGTGCGTGGTGGGAGGGATCCATCACGGCCTTTGAATCATGAGCGACTCATCGGGAATTTCCCCACGGAGTCAGTCTTTCCGCTGCGATGGCTCCGGTCCGCTCCGAGTCTATACATAGATCGGAGACTCCTGAGAACACGCCGATATTGAATTCTAATTTGTTACTCCTCAGGCGCACCGTGCTTGACATCAGTAGCGGCATCGAAGACCTGAATGGGATCAAATGGGACCTTGCACTATGTCTTTTCATATCCTGGGTGATCGTGATCGCCTGTTTGCTCAAAGGAATAAAAACTTCCGGCAAGGTTTGTGACAAAATCGTTCAGCCGTTCGACCGCTCAGATTTCTAAAATGATCTCGACGAGCGATTGACGAGGCTCAGATTCCGAAGAGGAGCACGGGTAGGCCTTGCTTTGCGAAATCGTGTCGGCTCAGACCTCTGGGACGCGGGCTCCAAGAATAGATCCACAGGAGATGCTTTGATTCCGAGCGATTAGAGACGTGCTCATGTACCGTAGATCCCCGGCGATCATCGGCCACCCTGGACTTTTCTGGGGATTAGTGCGGAATGTTTGGAGTTGATATCTCTTCTCCCACATCCCCAAACCCTGGTCAGAGTTCTCGAAATCCCCAGAGCAAAAAACCGCTCTCGGGAAGGAACAGGGCAGTGCTGCAGACTTCTTAGGTGGTCGTAGACGGCTACGACGATGATGCATCCGCAAGGCACGATCTTATCAGGAGGGGTCTCGGTGATCCCACGGCAGCAATAGCATCAACAGAACATCTGAAAGACAATATTGGATGATCCATGGAAGTCTCTCGCTCTCCCAAACTGTCTTACCTTCTGGTCCGCTACTTTGTTGGATGTGTACTTCGGCTCTCCTCCGTCTCCATTCTCAGTGAGCCCCCTCCATGCGTTTTTTTCCCGCACAAAAAGCTCGCTATTGCGTTGCCATTCCGGCTTTAGGCTGCCAAAGGAACCTCACTGCTGGATTCAGTTTTCGTCGCAGAGGAACAGAGCTCAGGGCGAACAAAATTAAGCTTACCGCGGGGAAAGCTCCAAGGAAGACACACTGGGCAGAAAGAAAAAGCGACCCGAGATGGTAGATAGCGTGCTTGCACGGAAAATTTCTCGCGAGCCACGAGAACTCCGGATCGAGCATTCGCAGCTCTGAGGTGGCCGAAGGGGCGAAGGATTTCGCGGGATTCTCAATCGGGAAGAACACTGAGAGAACAGGCGCACGACGCAGCGGAAAATCATTCCTTAGATTCCGAGAGGCTCTTTATCCATTGAAGTTCCCTCGGTCGGTGAACGGTCACGTTGCCGAGGAAAGCTGTGCGGTCAGAACTGTTCCCTACTGAAGGACTCGGATTTACCAAGGTCGAGCAGAGCTGACAGACTTCAGGACGATTTGTTACGAGGTAACTCGCAACTCGAGTTCGAGCTACGCTCGAATCAGCGGTCGAGAAACGAACGGTTGGATCACAGCGAAGCTCCCGGAGGGTCTTCGGAGTGAATGCTTCGAAGGAGCATCGTCGTCCCTGGAACAAATCAGTGTGTTCGACCGATGCGTAGCCTTTCGCGGGTCGAACGCTCCAAGGTCGAACGCGATTGAGACTCGGACTTCTGTTGCGATCATGCATGTTGCACCTTTGCAGGTGGTTTATTTCGCGGCGACCTTCCCATACGTGATTCTCCTTACTTTGATGGTCACCGGACTAGTTCAAGAAGGCGCTATGAACGGCGTACTGTACTTTATCACTCCAGACTTCAACAAACTCCTCAGCATCGAGGTGAGTGATACAGTTCGACCGATCGGTCACAAAGCCGATGGCTTCGCTCGCAAGACTCGGAATGGAGTTCGCGAGAAGGGATTGTGCGTTTTGGGAGGGTCTAAGGAGCTACGAGTCGACGGGTAACAGACAGAACATCTTTAAAAGCAACGTCGGAGCAAGAGTCGAGCTCCAGCAGGGGTCGGCGGTGACAAGATCGAGTGTCGGCAGTTCTCGTACAATATATATAAGAGGTTTTATGTTTGTCGACAGGTGTGGCAAGCGGCTGCTGGGCAAATGTTTTTCTCCCTCGGAGTTTCTGGAGGTGGCCTGATCATGTACTCTTCCTACAATCAGTTCCGCAACAACGTATTCCGCGACGCCATGATCGTGTCAATTTTGGACACAGTGACATCGATTATCGCCGGCTTGGTCATCTTCTCGGTTCTTGGTGCCATGGCTCATGAGCTGGGCGTCAAGGTGAGTACTTTTCGGCTCGAATGTCGCTCATTGCCGGCGACGAGATTCTCAGCAGGTTTGGCGCCGTGGCATGGGAGCCTGGATGTAGCGGCACGAGCATGATGAGCGAGTCGCTCATCAAACACGTTACTTCTATAAATCCTCGCCGATCGAGCCTGGGAAGAAACAGGCTTTCGGAAAATGAACACATGTTCCTCTCGAAGGTGGAAGATGTCGTCCAAGGAGGACCAGGCTTGGCTTTTGTCGCCTATCCCGAGGCTCTGGCCAGACTCCCGTGTCCCCAGCTGTGGTCCGTACTTTTCTTCCTCATGCTCTTCATCCTTGGCCTGGACAGTGAGGTGAGGACTGCATCGAGCACCTGCAGATTGCACGCAACAGTCGATCTGGGTTTCCCCAAGTCTCGCGTGTACCTGTGTCCAGCATTGCTCGCCACTAAACCTTCTTTTCGCTCCTTTTTCCTTCAGTTCGCTCTCCTAGAAAACTTCTTGACAGGCATCGCTGACCAGGTTCCTTTTCTCCGACGACACAAAATGCCCTTCACGATAGTCACCGGGGTCTGCTGTTTCATCTTCGGTCTTCCATTCGTGACTCGCGTACGTATATTTCTGCCTTCGAAACTTCCACCACCTATTGCTCCAGATTTTAGATGTCTCCTTCAGCTCGTCTAGGCTTTCTTTCGACGGATTCTCCTGGTGATCCGAAACCTCGCGCGGCGTGACTCCGCATCGCCCTCATGTGGAACGCTCGAATGACGCGAGCACCTTCTCATTTTCCCGCGTCATTATCAAAGCAAGGGCTCCCGCAGAATCGGATAACGCGCATGATTATGGTCATCAGGTCTGTCAAGCGCGGAATGGGGATCCCTTGCCTCTCCGCAGCTGCAAGGCACAGAACAGGTGCTTTCGACCGCTCCCGAGGGTTTCAGTCCCAAGACTCTCCGACCCGCATCTTGCGTGCCCAACACGCGTGGCCGGGGAGGCGGCTCCGAACGGGAAGTCACGGGGGAAGGAGGTCCAAGCTTCTGCGGGACCAGACTGTAGGGACGCCCTCGCTCCGAGTTAAGGGGTGGAAGTTGCAAAACGATCGAGAGACACAAGAGAAACCGGGACGAATATTTATATATGCCGCTGGATATTTACAGGGTGGTCAATATGTTCTCGAAATCATGGATAAATACGGTGGCAGCACAGCGCTGATATTCATCGCCATCTGTGAATGCATCGCCATTTCCTGGATGTACGGCTATCTCAATATCTCGAACGACATTTACTTCATGCTCAACAAACGACTCGGTCCTTACTGGAAGTGGACCTGGTGCTTCACGGCACCGATCATACTTTTCGTGAGTACTCTCCAGCTTCTGATACTCCCCGAAAACTCATATGGATCTTCTCCCCCTATTTAGTCATTCCCCAGCTTCTGCTACTGCATTTTCCGGTTTTGTCATTGTTGCCATCGTTTTGTCCCACGAATGCTCCTTCTCCGCAACCCACAGCTGGGAATGTTCCCAAGCAGCGGCGGCGATGCGGTGGGTCGATGTGAGAAGTGATGGCGGTGCGCGAACTCTCGTCGCCGTGCCGCCGACGTGTCGGTGGAATCGAGGGGACTCTCACTGGCCCTCCGAGCCGTCCGCTCTTCTGTCTAAGCCATCGCTATTCCACCGACTCATGGATACCGAGTTCCTTTGTCTTCGCTTGTCTGCCGTTAAGCCTCCCTAACTAGCCGTCGATCGATGATGAGCGTGACCTTGAAGCGGGTCAACCATCGAGTCCCGGGGAAGGCGCGAGAGCTGCAGCACGCGGAGTAACCGCGCATCCTCGATTTCTTCTCCAAATACTTCCGAAGGAGCTTCCTGCACCTTGTCCCGTCTTTCGTACCGCGCGGAGAGCGGGAAGAAGCTCATTGTTTGGCGAAAGTAAATGAACGTACGACGAACAAGCTGGTGATGAACAAATGGACGCCTCATTGTCGTTTCGCTCTGCAAAACCGTGGCCGCGGCGCAACACAGCGGCTCTGTCGGAGCCAGCCGCGAAGTCGAGGCCGAAAGCCCTGCGCACGACAAGCAGCGGAGAGACAAAGCCGAGCAGGCGACGGCCGTGGCCTGATTGTCAGTCATTCTCCTCAACTCATCGAGATGATTTGGAAGAAAGTACAGGGACTCGACAAAACAGATTAGATGAGTCGCTGACAGTCAGAGCAGACTGAGCGAGGGAAAGCGTCGAGGGCGTTTAGGGAAAGAGCTGCCGATAATCCTCTTTAGCGCCTTTCCTGTCGAAAAGGAAAGATAGGGATGGAGGAGAAGCCACGAAGGCGCCACCGACGAACAAGCGATCAATGGCTCTTCCCCCGCCCCGATCTCCCGCTATTCAGGGCCGGCACCCTAGACGCTCGGTCGGTCGGCAGACTTTTTGCCTCCTCCGTCCGATGGCCGCCCCCTTTTCCCAAATGTTCGCTTCCCGAGCTTTCTCGACGGAGCACTCCTAGCGGTCCTCTCCCAACAGCTGACCTGATTCGACAAGGCCGAGCCTACGAAGGTCAGTCGTTATTCTCCTCTCAACGCTTCTTCTTCCATCAATTATGGCCCACGGGACCGCCATGATTCCGACAAGAGAAACTGAGCGCGGAGTCCCGCAGACGGAAAGTGAGAGGGGGAGCATGAGTGACTAGGGAACCGAAGAAGGTCCGGGCGTGCGGTTCGGAATACCAGCCGGAGTCGAGGAGGAGAGAAGCGAGGTGCGCGCAAATCACCTGAGGCAAGAAGTACATATGACGAGAGCGCTTTGAAGAATTCGACGCTCGGACAGCCCTTCAAGAGGAATAATTTCGCCCCGGGACATTCTCAAGCGTCAAACATGGAACACTAACAATTTCAGAGGGTCTGGCTCGCGAACCTGCTGCATGGTCGTTTCAGCAAGGCGAAGTCGCTCGAAAGAATGAGGGAGCCGAGGAAGGACTCGGCCGAGCTATGATAGGTACATAATTGATTTGATCGCTGTCGCCCTCCATGATGTCACTGATGCAGATCGTGCATGAACTTGGGCAGACGAGGAGATGCACATATCGAGCAGCCCAACATACAGCGTTATTGTAGTCGAGAGTAATTGTGTCTGCGGGAGAAACGACTCACTGCAACACCAAACTTGGTAATGTAATCACCCCGAGACATAGAATGATGCGAACGCCCGGAAACGAATTATGATTGGAAAAATACACTTACGAGGCTGAGATGGAGAGCACGGCGACGCGATGGAAACAGCAATTTTGAATCATCGCTTTCAAATTCGTTCATTCAGGTGGTGTTCACGCTGGCGGTATCGGACGCCGCGCGGCCCGTGACTTACGGATCGTACGTCTATCCATCGTGGGCTAACGCGATGGGTTGGTGCGTGGCACTGTGTGCCATGCTCCAAATTCCAATCTGGGCCATTATCCAGGTCTGTCGCGTCAAGGAAGCGGACTCCATAACGGAGGTGGGTGCGCCTAATTAAGCGATCGCTGATGATTCGAGTCATTGCCGAGTCTTGAAATGGGCTCAGAGAAACGCTGATCAAACATGAATCTCTGCCGAATTCGATATCGAGCATGGGGAATGAGGGAATTCACTCACTCAGAGAGTATCTCGGCCGACACGGATCTTTGATCTATGGGCCATAATCATTGCGTCTTCCGACTTGGAGACTTCGGGGAGGATACCCGCTGATAGTTTGCTGATACAGAGCTTTCGTGTTTTCTGCAACCGAGCAGTCGTTGGGTGTTGTAACTCAGAAACGGAAGTGTGCGTGGGAGTTGCCCTCTTTGTCCGGGATTACCAGTGGTCTCTGTTAAAATGAGTGTGTAACCCTTGTTATGTTGCGTACAGCGGATCCTGAAAGCAGCGAGGCCCTCCTCAAAATGGGGGCCCTCGGACAAGACCCTTATCCAAGACTGGAGAGAAGACACTGGACGCAATGAGACCTCCTCAAAGGCCCGGGAAGGAAGGACCACCAAGGTTAGAACTATTGACGACGAAATCCGCCCCGGATCTGGAAACATCGAAACGAGCTGTTCCCCTGGCCTGGCATTCATGTGTTTTTCGTGCACTGTCCGTCCAACCTCAAAGAATTCGATTCTTGCAGGTCCAGCTGACAAGCTACGCGGTCAATACGAATGGTGGTATGGAGAACGCAGTATGCACGATTAGCGACGAGCGAACACGGTCTGCGACCACCAATGGCAATGCCACTGGCGGCAACAGACCCTCAAACGGTGAGTTACTCCAATCCCGATCCCCGTCGGAATCCCTCGACCTATGATGTTTCTGGTTTTGTGTGCCTCAGTATCGAGCTTCGCTTCGTGTGTGCTCCGACGACCAACCTAACCCGGCGGGCCTCTACCGTTCACTGAGTTCCTCGGCGCGCTCGGAACTTTCCGGAATGACTGACTCATGCCCACCTAGCGACGAATTCATGCGGAACGACGCAACGCCATCAAGTTGCGTTGTGCCGCAAATCATACGCCGGAAGATCGGGAAGATATTCTTGATTCCGTCGTCTTCCGCTGCGGTATCGCCGATGCTGTGTGAGTGAGAGACTCTCTCTCGACGGTACATGGTCGTGCTGATAACGCTTGATTCCCTCTGCTTCATTTACGCTGCCGCATTGGCGTCACCCCGTGTTCACGGAATCAGCGAATGAACGCGAGTCCGCTCGTGAACAAGAGTGAACATACCAGAGGAGTTGAGAATCACACGGCATGTATCACCAGCGAATTTCCTGAATCTCACAGATACCGAGGGCAAAGAAGCATTGATCTGATCCCGTTCCGAAGCGCCGAGGTCCAGGTCAACTCGAAAGGTTCCGCCGGAGTAGCGAGTGTGTCTTGGTCTCGCACTTAAATCAATATATCGTTTCGTTATCAGACGGCGATGTGACCGGACGAGGTTCTCAACGAAAGGTCGACAAATATTAGAGCAGCGCTAGAACTCCCAGGGACAGCAGCGACAGCAGCAGCTGAAGAATCAGTCGAGAGCTCGTAGCCAGGAGAACGACCTTCGCAATCGAGCTCAGCAAAGGAAACCCAAGGAGGAGAGGATTCTCGAAGGTTCTTTCAAATGTACTCGTCGTCTAGAGTCAGCCTCCGTCCGCGCGATTCGCGAAAAAGGTCGAAATTGAACTACGATCTGGAAATCAAGGAGAACATCAAGAAAAACGCGTGCCAAGAGTGCCTGGGTCAGGGCTGCTGATTTCGATAATCGAGCAATTATCCACAAAAATCCACGAGAGCGCGATCCCCGCGACTTCCAGTCACGGAGGACGGCTCTCGTCATATCGAAGGGGCGACACTCCACGTCATATGTGTCATGGCTCAAAATTAGACTTGGTTTGACGAAATTCTTATCCAATTCCTACTATAATCCGGCACAGACAATCTTTGACTTCTCCGAATTCCTGCTCGGTGACCGCATCAAGGACGGGGGCAGCTCTCAAGCTCGAGGAACTAGCTCACTTCGTTGGGAGGGGCTGACGAACCTACAGCCATTGTATAGTTTTCGAATCAGGGACCCCAAGGAGCCCTTCTCTTTCAATTGTTGCAAATAGTGATTTCCAGGATCGGTTCGGTGTAGGTTGAAGCCCAAAAACCCGAGATGCCGTTGAGGTACGAGAGTTCCTGTAGCAAGTTCCGTTCTGGCGGATCCGTAGTTCTAGGGCGAAAGTTCCCTTGTGTTACAATTTACATCCCGTCAGACGACGCCAAACGTTCTCGCCATCGGCAGCCGCAGAGATCGAGTTAATTTGACAGGTCGTTCACGATTGGTAGTTCGCCGCGGACTAGCCGGGAAATGAGAGAAACAAAAGCATCAGAGCTCACTGAAGCCTCCGCAACAAGTTGTAAATACGTGAAGAATATAATATTAAACTACCATGAGATGCCACCCAAGCGATGATACCGGATAACAAGTACCTCTTGGACAGTGGGGACAATTCGGCGGCGCTATGATTCGAATACAGCTCTCAGATTTCTTCAAGATGCCTCTCAATCTGATTCCGAGCCGCAGAAAGACGGGGAGTCTCTTGAGTGTCTTCGCGCCTGCTCCCAACTATGATAAAATGGGATCGCAAGACCGATGGATCCTCGCGCTCACAATCAAAATCAAGGCGGGCCGAGCCTCTGGATCGTCCCGACTGATCGCCAATGTTTCTAGAATCGAATGATGTTTTCGGATCCATTCCTCCAAGCCCGAGAGCTGTTCAATCCGCATGACTCACAAGCGCTGGAAATTCTACACACGGTTCGGAATCGTGATCCGAAATCATTCGGAGGTCAGGAAGCAACAAAACGGAATACCGTTTCGACTCTATTCAAATACCGTACAAATACAGGTAGACCACGTAAAACCTGCTATCAGAGATTTGCTACACGAGACAGAAACCAACCATAGCAATAGCAGGGAAAGTTGAGAACGGTGGAGTTGAGTAACAGTGATAGCATGAGCATAGTCACGCGTAGAGTTGGAATAGGAGGAAGGATTAATGTTGAGAAACGAAGAGAGTCTAGGACGCCTAGGAGGAGGGCATAATAAGATAATGATGTTAACACAAGTGCTTCTACGGGAGAACAGAGTCAGGTACGAAGGCACTGCTATAGAGTTTAAAAATCTCGTTGAACTTCGAAGAGATTCTACCTCGCACCAAGTGTTCCGTTTAGTATTCCTTTCAAGTTTTGAGTAGTTGTTCCAATCGACCAATTCTCCAAGCACCTGCCGTCAGATCATTCGTGGGAGGTGTAGGGGAACCAACGTTTCAACTGATTAATAGATATATATGAAGCAGCAGGGCGATCTACCTAGACTCGTCAGAGATGCGTTTCGATCAGCCGAGCTGAGATCATCAACGTTGTTTAAGGGGCTGTGATAGATCGCCGCCCGCGAACCCAGCTCCGTTGGAAAATAGCCTCGAAGTCACTAGGTATTAGCAAATGGTCTGAAGCAAACAGTCGGGGTGAAGTGGAGAGAGTTAAATTGGTGCGGTTCGAAGATAAAATCGGATTCTTCTTGGAATATGAAACTCGAAATATTGAAAAAACGAGGATGCTACGGGGTTATGAGCCTTGTGGATAAACAACCCGCGAACAGGGAAATGAGAGATCGAGAAAAGTGAGCAGAAATTATTATCATCACCATTACTACGAGCGTGATGATGACTCGTTGCTTGTTGTTCTGGGAAGCATTATTAAGTAGAAGTTTAGCGTGATCGAATCAACAATCAACCCGTCAATCAACTTGGAGGCATATGAGTACTCTTTTGTGATCTGATAAAGTATCTAGCTAAGACCGCTGGATTTTGCGAAAAAAGATTCATAGTGAACACGCCGTACCGGTCTTGTTTAGTTATTTTCTGAAGGATGTTTTTGTATATAGTCAAAAATAAATTGCGTTATTTCGAGCGAATCCAACGGATCTCCATGTGAAATCTATACAGTAAAAGCTCGTTATAACGACCCCCATTACAACGAATTTCTCGGTACAACGAACAAGGAATTTCTCCTCCTTTGGCCAGCTCGCCATAGGGATAGTGTTGAGCAGCATCCCTTACAGCGAAAACTCGGTACAACGAACCAGTTTCGTCGGTCCCTTTGTGTTCGTAGTAACGAGCTTTTACTGTAGTCTCCATTTTCGTCGTGTGTTTTCCAGAGCCGTAGGACGAGCGGAGACGCGGGTCCGCTTCGCGGGAACCGGATACACAGCTGTTACGCAGCAAGAACAACATGTTGTTGAGGGATCACTCCCGGCACTGTGTCTTTTGTCTCGTAGATCACAATTCCTACAGCAATCGATGGTCAATCTCTTGCAGTTAGGAATGGGGATATATATTGGGAGATACCCGACCGAGCACACCTCTTCGCCCAAAGAAGATTCGACTAGAGCAACATCGGAGAGCATGTTATTTTGAGAGAACATGATGCCCTACTGGCGCATGCCGCTACACCTGAGCCATTTCCACTTGTGGGTCTGTCCAATATCGGGAGCGATGAGTGTTCTGATGCAACCTCATGTTTATCATTCCATAAAACTCTCTGATACTCATCAAAGAATCGCGGAACTCATCAACCTGCCACCGTGAACTTTATTCCGTTGGAAATTGTTGTACTTCTTTGACATTGTAGGGTTGCCTTCGGATGTGTCTCCTAGTGCAATGGAACCGAGCAGGCTCGGCTCCCGGAAGCAGGGAACCGAAAGCCAGAAATCGCTGAAGCATCAATCGCAGTTGTGCGAAGGACTTCTCGAGCCATGAGTCGCCCAGACAGAAATGAATTTCCACCCGTTCGGCGTCCGACAGGGCAGTCCCCTAAACTTGCTGCGTGCGATCGACGAGTTTCGTCGGAAGGCACTTCGGCGTGAAAGTGACGATTGACGGTTTCCGATTCGTTGGAGTCCCGAGTTGAAACAACGGAGCCGTCAAAATCATTCGCTCGGTTCTAGATGAAATGGGAGGGCATGGAAACCCCGCCATGGAGCGTCCTCGACTCCAAAATGGAGTCGGGTAGCCAGAATCTATGCCGATGTCAGGTAATGCCTATCGTTCGAATCTCAGGGAGACAGAGCAGTAGCTCATGTTCGGTGGCAAGTCCAATAATTCGCCTAGGGAATACGAGCACGGTCATGCTGTGCATTCATTGACGCCGGAGAGCGAGATAATTCCGGGTTCCAGATCGAGTAGCGCATTGTCGTACAGTCGTCTCCTGAACCAGCGATGGGATGTCGGAACGTCGCGCCGGATACCGAGGACCGAGACTATTGTTTCAAACCATAGCGACCGTTGTGGACGAAGAATCCTCGCTTTTACTGTCCCACTCATTTTATTCCCTTAGCGTACTCCGGCGATATCGTGCCGGACATCGAATTCAAAAATGATAATCGGAGAAACGTTGACGATCTGATCTATCTAATTATTTATTGAGCATCGGACGATCAGTTTCTACTGCCTTCGAACACATGAACACGAGAGAACCATCCCTTTTGGATGCAAAATGTCCCTCCTCCCGCTCGTTCGGAAGTGTCTGTCGTGACATATTTTTCCGTGATGAATCCGAATCAGACCAAATCGGCACGTAGTTGACGGCATTATCCCGAACATTGCTTCCTAACACGCTGGACTCTCTCGCGCAGGACATGATTCTCACTGAGATATTCCCCGTAGAATTCCAGGCAGCTGAAGCCAGAAAACATGCAGTCAAACTCCCTGAGTGAGTAAAATCCCGATGTTGCTGACTCAGTGGTGAACTCTGCACCAAACGATTCGAGAATGAAATCCTGTGGGAATATACTTCCACGATCTCCGGTTCGAATTACTGTCATCAGGCACTTGATCAGTACACGAGTCGAATGTTTATCTCGCTTTGTCGAGACGGCCCAAACCAAGTCCTTCCCGTCCCTCCCCGAGCCGCAAGTCTGATCCTCACCGTGGTTTCCGCCGCCCCTCTCGAATCGATACCGACCTCTCGATGATGTCGCGCCTCGTAATCTGATTCCCATTGTGATCCTGAGCGGATTCCGAGCGTAGTGGTCTTCCGGAAGTTATCGGAAACCAAATCAGCAACAAGACTGGAGAGAGCTGTGGTGAGCTGTCCCACGCTTGTAAGTTAGAGTCAGAAACGTGGGTAGCGCCTGGCGAGTACTATATCCCTTTCTCAACACAGAGACCATTCTCTCGACGACAATCCCTACAGAACGGACAGCCTTCCAGAGTCATTTCTCTGTTAATACTCTATTGAGTGCTTGTACTGTCAAGGTCTTCGTCCGGCTGGCATCGGGCAGAAAATCGAACTTCGACATAAGCAGCAACGTAGCATAGAGATGGGTGAGTGAGTTTTGAGTATTCTCAACTCCTAAGTGCTCCCTGAATGAGTCGCAACTCCCGTCGATCCAACAAATAACGCGGTTCTGATGAGAATTACGGAAGGGCTCTCTTAGCCGATCAGTTCGAGAGAGTCTCCTGTGCGAAAAGCCTGTTAACGGAGCGTGCCGGAATTACTCTGTGTTCCGGGTGGGACGAGGACCGAAGAAGACGGTGTCTTCGATCTCTAGTCTCCGGAGTGCGCGATGGCGGACCGAAATCCTGTCCCCCCCGAGTCGATTTGAAGCCTCGCCTTGAGACTTCATTGACGATTTGGAGAACTAATGAGGGAGATTCCCGTGGGACAGGAGGTTGAATTCCGTCCTGCACAAGCCGGGAACGGATCACTCCTCCGACTCAAACGAGTTTGGACATTTCGTAAGCTGAAGTTCAAAAGACCACAGGGTATAGGCGGTGATCATTATAGCCACAAAAAGAGTGTGCTGACGATGAGAACCTTATAATGGTGACCAAACCCATACGCGTATTCAGGTCTCCTGGAATGGAACATAATTATCGAGTAACGGTACCTCAGCAGGTGGTCTGCCGAATAAGAGTGAAGGCGAGCCTACTTAGCAATTCGCGCCGACATTTAGAGCCCATTGCCTGCGGACGAAGCGAGCCGAGAATACCCGAACCGTGGTTTTTGGGTCAGAGGGTTGTTCGTTTCGTCTGTGAGGTATCGATTTTTCTGACCGTACACAAATATGCACCAGTATCGGAGCGAGTCACAAGAATTGGATCAGACAGGAAGCTGCGTGAACTCAGAGCCGATATTGATTACGTAAGGTACTACCAACATCTGTGGTTGGCTTCTGATTCTCAGCCGCCAGAACGCAAGTCACGCTTGCGGTGACGCAGTGTCGGGAATCGCAGTGGATGAAGATGGCAAAAAGCGGCGCGTAGAGGCTGACCGTCACTTAGTTGGACAATATCACCGCAACCGTCTCATTCGAAAACATTGTCTGTGTGGAAGCTCTCTGTTCTCCTCTCTCTGACTCGTCGTCACCTCTGAGTCTCTCGCTCGCTCCCGTGTCATGCTTACCATTATTATTGATATTGATTCTGTTATGAGCTGCAAGCACCGATGGGTACTTGAGGATTCGCTATGAGAGAAAAATAGTACGGTACTCCGACTATTGACGACGGCCTTATCCCATCGTTTGAGAACGGTAATTTTGGAAAATCGATGTCGCCTAGTGCCTTCGCTGCGAGAAACATAAGGGGAAGGTTCCTCTTCTCAGGCAGGGGGCGGGTGTCCCTTTCAGGCTCGTCGATTCGCACAAAACTTTTCCAGCTCCCTGATCCGAATGTCTTCGGATAGTGCCTACTAGGTTCCGCGGATTTCAATATTATAGATGAGTCTCCCTTGTTGCTCTGGATCGAGAATCATTTGGTATACTTGATCGGGAGGAGTGACTCAGGGGTAGGGATGTAAATTTTTCGCGGAAAATTTCCGCCAAATTCGCGGAAATTCGCGGCCTCCATTGAAACTCTATGGGGAGTAGCCGAAAATTTCCGCGAATCCCGCGATCGCCGCGAATATTTTACAGCCCTACTCATGGGGAATATCTCCGCGGGTTCGTAGAAAACTGAGTGGGAATCCCGGAGGCTAGGTAGGTGAATTGAGACGGTGATCACGGCTCCTCGGTTCCTTATTGGTGCCATTTTTGACGGAAGCTTTAGTCTCCTCTGAGTCTTTGCCTACTCAACCCACTCAATTTACTAAGTCGCCTACTTGAATGAAATTATTGTCGATGGCCATAACCAGGGACTGGTGTGAAACTTCGGCATATCTTCGGTTCATAGGGCTCATTCTTTGTCCCTCCGACCTCCGATGGATCAAGCTGATCGATTTATTTGCGAGAACCTTGAGTGCCACCGAATTTTCATCTTGATCCCATCGCAATGGATGGTCCCCTGACGAATATTCAGTGTTCTAAGAAGAGCATTCACCAGGCAATTCCAGAACTCGGATAAGTTGGCTCGCGAACGGAGCTTTGACGGAGCAAGTCTGAAATGGTCCAGCAGGGCCCAAGTTGCATCAAGAACCTACGACGGGTTGTGGTTGACGTGTCTGCCTTCCGTTTCCTGAGTGTCAAAAAAGAGCGTTCCTCTGGCGAGCCGAGTGTGGTTCTCTTGAATTGTTTTCAGAAGCAACAGACTATTTCCGGCTCTATAATTCTCACAAGAATCTTTGGCTCGTCAAATACAGCGCTTATATTTGAATCTTGAAACTCAGACACGAGACAGCTTCCTCTCGAAGCTCGGGAGCGGCTCGCAGGGATCTCTCTCTCTGTGAATTTGAATTAGCGACGATCGTAAGCGCGAGTTCTGTTGTTTTGGTTGAGATAGATTGTCTCAAGAATCGGTTCCGAAAGCTGAGAAGTCCATATTGTTCGACCGATTGAACTTATTGAGAGATGTGGCGACCAGACTATTCGTCCTACGAACGACAGTTCTGGAGAAAGCTGTATTATTGAACAGAGCGCGGCGTCGTGATTCTCGTAAAAAAAAGTCTCAAATCACGCGGCCGCTCCCTGCATGCTCCTCAGAATTTAGCCAACCTCAAAATCTTTCCTGGTGCCAGGTCCTCCGGCATCGTACCTGAGGCTATTTCTATAGGGATTAAGGTGCGACATATATCCACCGACTTCGGATATTGATTCTGGCGTTGATCACGGCGCCGACCAAGCTCTTCCACATTTCGGAATGATATCATGAATGAATTATCGGCGAACTCGGTAATTCCACATGTCTCCTGACAGAAGCCGCAATTCTCGGAATCAACAATCGGAGCTCCCCGATCTCATCCTCGAACAGAATGAGCGGATTCAGAGCGAGATCTCGGGGAAAGGGTCGAGGCATACTGTGTGGCAACTAGGGGATTCCGAGGGGTCCGAGGTCCTTGCGGGGGTTCTCACCCTTGCCCATGGCGCCCTTTCTCTCGAGTGCGCGGGCAAGGACTCCGAAAACCTGCCTCGGATTTAGTGTACTTCATAAGTGTGCCACTGTATCCGATATTTGGCTCCCTGCCCACTGAGGGAATCCGCGCATTGCATAGCGGCTCGGGGTAAAAGCGTCGGAGTGCTCAGTGGATCCCGCTCGTTAGTGAATATCTGGATACTCCGAGACACCTCAAAGGATTACCTTTACCGGACGAGACATGACGGTGACTGCCGAAGAAGCAACGCAACAGGCGCGTTCAAATGCTTGGCAGGTCGTTGGTCGCCGACGACCGAACTGGATGAAGAACTGTTCCTGCAGATGTGGTGAGTTCATTCGCGGTTCCGAGATATCCTTCGACGCGTCTATTGCAGCGTGTATAGGAGTCCGCAGACTTTCCGTCGCGCAGAGACTCCAGAGGATTTCAAAATTTTCTCCTCACCGGACATCTTCCCGAGACCCCCAATGCATCGGAATAAAATTATCGAGCTCGAGTCAAAATGAGGCTTTCGGTTTTTCCGCCACGTCCCAAGTGCAGCAATATGCAGCAGCTCCAACAGGTAGAGACCGTTCCTCATCCTATCATTCGAAGCGTCACTTCTCGCCGTTGTGATGTCTCCAGGAATAAGGCCCGGGTCCCCTAGTATGGTCTGAGGAGTTCCTCCCGCGACCCTTGACTTAATGGGTCCGAGGAAAACATTCATACTGTGCATAAGACGAAGCGCAGGCTCGCAGAAATCCAGTCGGCAGTCACCTTCACCGAAAAAATGCATCAAAGCAGATGCCCTCAGGTTTACAAGCGTCCAGACTCCATGCAGTGAATCCTCCCCCCGCGGCCCTCAAAGTACGGGACAGCCAATCATTTGACGTGGAGTCGAGAAAAGAGAACGGAAGCAATCGGAGTCGCTACGAGACGTCTCAATCTACGAACGGAGAAAATGCCGAAATGAACGGAAAAACCCTCAGGCTCACGGGGAGTTCCTCGAAAATTATACATAAACCAGCGGCAATCTTACGAAACTGCGGAGTATAGAGGTACACCCTCCCGAGCTCCCCCTACAAAAATGGAAATCAATCCAGGCCGCGGCGAGCTGCCGCTTCGCAGCTGATCGCGATCGAGCCGTTTCATTCCTATCCCAGAGATTCTAGATAGCCGTCGTAGTCTCACGAGCCCTCGACTGATCGATACCGTCAAGGTTGACAGAAATAGGTTTGAATGACAAGACTATTCATAGGAACGCCTCAATCAGGCCCTTCCAGCTCGGTCAGTCGTCATGAGCCCCAGGTGCTCTGATTGATGCCGAATGAAAACCATATGTACGGCGTAAGGTGTCGTATCGTTGGAAGCGCCGGAGGCCATCGAATTAAACATCGTTCGTCTAAGTATATGAGATTGGTGTGGAATCGGACGCCTCCAACCGCGAAATGTATTCACAAGATAGCCTTTTTGTTTCTGTCCTCCGACTAAATAGCTGTGGGCAGCGACCGAAATCGGGACAAGGGCAACAGTTCCAAGGCTGCGCTAGATAGGAGCACCGGAATAGCCCACTGGGGCTGTCCAGAGGAGCTTCGTGCCAGAGGTCAAATTCTAGCGCGAACATTGAGGCAGGCTTTTGCTCGGATTCCTCCTGATTCCAGGGCGGGAGGGTTTCTTTTTCATTGTCCATCGAAATAAATCGCCCACTCTTCTTCAGAGGTACTGTTCCTCTGTCGATCCTTCGTCCATTCCCCCCAAAGCTCTGAACTGCCCATAAGGGTGGAATGCGGGACCTCCGTAAAATGAGTGTAGACGCTAGAGGTGTCAGCGGATCCTGGACAGAGGAGCAGAAATGAGATGGCGGTCACGAAAGAAGTCGAAAGCCGGTGAAGCAGCCCGATGCATCGTCGGAGCCGCCGAGGGTTGACCGGCAAAGTCTTGAATTCCGAGATCTTCGCTCGCTCCGTGAAGGAGTATTTTGCATTGCGAAAGCGGCTCCGAGCTCTCCAAGGTCGTCAAGGGTGTCTCTCCTCAAAGCTTCGGGCCCGTCATTATACGGGTGTATTTACTTTGGTAAACGCCCGATAGAAGTTTCTCGGTTTGCAAAGCACATATTAGGAGCTTTGCCAATCGATCGTTTTACGAATCGAAACCAATCGCGTGTATCCTGGTAGGCGAAGCGCCATCCGACGATTTTGCTGAGTGGACAACTACCCATGTTGAAGCACGCGTGCCTTCGAACGACAGCGGTAGACTTTCGCTTCGACACGAATCTCGGATGCTAACTTTTAGGCTGTGCTTGGACAGCCATCGAAAATCTCGGAATCAATGGATTATTCATGCCGTCTCGTGGCGTTCCGTCGACGACGAAGATTATAATATATATTGGCTATTACGAACATGAGATCGTGACAGACGAATCCGCTCCTCTGCTCGGTCCGAAACATCGAGATCTTTCCACCGAGAGCATATTCTCACGCGGACATCCATGCTGGTTCCTCTGTTTTGATTGAAATCTCGATCCGAGCTCCCTCATTACGGCCTTCCGAGCCGACTGGGTCTTCCCTGGGCAGGAAGAAGATCAGATTCAACTTGGAGTCCCATGGCCACGAGAACTCGACGCGAGGAATCGGGCTCTTATAGCGGAGATCCCGCGCTGAATCAAGCTTGAAATATTCAGACTGATAGACCGCGTATCATTCAAAACATGTAAATCATACATACAAAGGCGGTTAAAAATAATAGAGCCATCTAAGAACTTCTTCTTCTTTTTTTGGAGGTCCGTAACTTTTCAGAAAATCTACCGAATCGGACGTTTTTCCCTTTGAAATTGTAGAGAATTGGATGGACTTTCCAATGAGCATGTCACTTTTGACATTTGAATACGTTTTGAGGGAGTCACACCCGTCTCAATTTCGCTCATTTTCGAAATTTCCAATGTCATTTTAAAACCCTTATAAGTCGGGACGAGGGTATCGCATGGGCTCGGTGTGGTCGGCATCTTGTAGCGCGGGAAAAGAGCTGTCGATTCGTATATTTACTTTGGGAAATCCGTTCACCTGGAGCTGAGAAAAATCCGTCTGCTATTTGGAAGTAACGGTCAAAAAAA